>NW_015150826.1:708722-711694 GCF_000732505.1 Cyprinodon variegatus
AAAAAAAAAAACAAAAAGTCACAATTACTGTAAAATACCAGTAGCTGTGGTTGCCAGGAAACTGTTGTAAAAAAAGAGGTATCTGTACAAGAAAAAACATGTATCTGCTGGGTTCCAGTTTGTGGAGTTAGTTTTCCTTTTCAGTTCCACTGTTTGTCCACCAGAGTGTGCCATCCCAAAACTAACTCAAAGTGAACAAAGCCAAAGTTTCTCAAACATGTATCAAGTCTAATTAATGGAATTTCAAGGTTATGACCCAAAAAGGTTTGTAAAAGATGTAGTTCATCATATCTATATGTTATACCCTTTATGGCCAGGCACATGTGCCATCAGAAACTGAGTTTGACTTGCTAAAACGGAATCTGGAGTTAAATAATTTTAAATAAAATTCTAATGTTTGAAAAGTTAGTTTACAAAACTGTATTTTAGGTTTTGATATTGAATTTCATTGCTTTGAATACTATGTTTACTAATGTAGTTTCAGTCATATTTCTATTCATATATCTGGTTGCTTTAGAAAGCAGCTAATCAAACAGATTCCCAGGTTTTTGTGGAACATCAGCTTAAATTATTTACTGGCGTTTAAGCACTGAAGCATTTCAGAGCATGTTGGAAATCATTAACTATTTCAAATAATGTTGTATAACACTGCTTCAGCCCAAGGTGTCATTTCATTTCAAAAGTTTAACCCAATGTTACAGTCGGTCAATGAATCTGTGATGATTAACTACTTTTTCATGTGACCTAATATGCAATATAAAAACTGAATTTTCTAACTTATCATAAGTTGAAATTCAATTTGTTCTCAGACTGCAGGTTTCCTGGTGGTTCCTAAAGTCTCTATAAGCAGAACTGGAGGCAGATATTTTAGTTACCAGGCTCTCAGTTTTAGTTCATGAGGCAGACATGTTGAGGACTTTTTTTGCATTTAACCAGGATTTTTCTATGATTTTTTATATGAGATATTAATTTAATGTAGGATTGTATGTATGTAATGTATTTTGAGTTGTACTGTCATATAGATGTTGATGCCTATGTTGTTGTGTCTATCTCCAGCTGTCTACAGACGAGATGCGGGGTACACCCTGGACCCTACTCTCTATTTTGGTTTTTAACCAAAATATAGAGGCTAGTCAGGGGACAGAGCTAAATCCAGGACAGTACTTAAGGAAACCAGCTGCAGGAGAACTTAAGGAAACCAGAGTACACCACCCAGGAAGACAACCGGCCTAAATATGTAAACACATAGAAACAGAGCAACAGGGGAAGGCTTTAATGGCCTACTCAGAGTTCAGACCATGATACATCACATGATGTTTAACAAGACTTGTTTGGTTTTAAATTTTGAAAACCTAGAATCATTTCCATACCACGTCAAAAAAAACTGTTTATGTAGTAAGATTAAAAGAGTTAGGTGTAAATACTTTGGAACAGTTAAGGTAATACTGGTTCTACAAGCTCCTCCACGCCTTTCATGTCTGCCCATGAACAAGATACCGAGATTGATTTTAAAATGAAGATAACAGCTGGTGTTGCTGAAGTTATCCCAATTTATCTCTCTAGTTATGCTGCTTTAACCTTAAGCTGCCCTAGAACATCTTCCATAATTTTTCATTAATTTATTTACCACAGAGACAACTTCTCTGTGTGTCTAAGTCGCTATCCTGTTCACCCTGCTTCTATTTTTTTTCTCTCCACTGTTGGCCTTTCTGTATAAATTTGCATTCAGTTAAGCAGTATCTATCAGCAGGACCCACTGCTTCAGTGCAAGCTGCAGTTCAGAGAAATTGTCACGGTTTTATCTAAAGCTCGGACCCACATGCAAAGAAACCAATTCAGGGAGACCAGGGGAATATTTAACGGGTTTTATTGAAGAGATAATGCACAGTGCAGTGTTGCTCTGAACTCTGCTCAGCTGGAACTGGAAGGTGAGGGGAAGACACAGCGATTAGTTCAGGCTCAGTGGGAAATTTCATTCGTGGATTTGGAGAAGAGGATCTGGTTGTTGACTCACGTTTCCAGAGAAGTTGTAGAATCTTTGACTTCAATCTGTGTGCTGTATTCCAGTGTTAATCTGATTCGGTGGAGGGCGGAACAGGGTTTACCCAGAACACGGTCGGTTGTAGGTGAAAGAAGAAGCTGACTGCCACTCAGATTTCCTTCGGTACAGGTCGTAGTGGAGATGATTCCCTTGCTCAGTGTGTAAACTCAACGTCCTCTCTGGGAAACTGGATCCAAACCTCCAGAATGAATCCCCAACTCAGTTTGAGGCTCAGTTTATCCCTCCAGGGAGTGAAGGTCCGAAAGATCCAGTTTGCAGGATGACTTCCTGCCAAGAGGCAAAGACAAAAAAACAAAGTTTAAACTCAGGTTGACAACAACTCAGTCTTACGCAGCAAAAACTCAGCTTGGCTAGAGTACCCAAACCTGGCAAACACTCTGGCGTCGAGGTAGTGGCAATCAGCAGCTTAAGAGCACTCCGTTAACGAGGTTACGATCAGCAGGTGTGTGAGGAGGCTAACCAGAACCAAGCGCCTCCTGTTGGAGGAAGGGAGACAAACACAAAAAAAACAAACACACAGACTGGAGCCCTGACAGAAATACTATAGGTTATGTTTTTATTCTAAGGATGTTTATATTTTTTTTTTCTAAACCTGATCATATATTTTGATGATTATTATTTTATGTTTAACAGTGCACTGGTAATTTAAACTTTGATAGACTTTACCATACCACATTTTTGTGCAAGTTTACCAGAAGATTGTACATATATTTAATAACTAGAACTGGAAGTTATAGTTAATAGTCATTAGAGTCTTGTTGATTATAACTGTAATTTGCTTACTCACCAGGGTTCTTGGTCCCTGTTTGACAAAAACACTGCTGGGATTAGGGCTGGGTACCGACCGAAATGCTTCGGTTCTACAGAGTATCGAAACATGCCTCGTCTTTCGGTACCAAGTTTCGGTGAT
>NW_015150826.1:713398-718781 GCF_000732505.1 Cyprinodon variegatus
ATGATCTGCAGCTCCTGAACCCTTCCATTCGTGAACTGCATATGAGACTCCAAGGACTTGTAGCTTGGGAACTGTTTTGAAGTATAGGCGCTCGGTGCTCCACTCATTGTTTGGAACTTCATATGGATCCAAATTATTAATAATGCTGATTTTGTCAACATACCAGTCCGTGGCTTCTCTATTTAATGTGTCCTGGTAAATTCCAGATCTTTTTCGGGATTTTGACATCTTTTTTCTCTCTACTTCTACGTCCCTTCTTTCAACAACAACGTTGTATCAGAGCTATGTTTACGTTTGCGTAGCCGTCAATATGACTGCGACGTCCCACAATGCAACGTGGATCCCGAGCCCTATTGGTACCGGAACCGAAAATTTTTGAACAATACCCAGCCCTAGCTGGGATGATTAAAGTCTGACCACCAAATGACTGTCACGTAAGCCCCTTGAAGACAGACATTTGCAGACCGCGATTGTGTGTGCAAACTCCTTCTGAAAGGATTATCAGAGGACGATGATGCAAGCATACCAAACACCAGGCCACCATGCCTGCGGATGAGAAAACAGAGTTTTCAACTTGGTTAAACAGCTGTGCTGCCACTACCAAAGCTGGGATCATTCCTGTGAGGAGCTAGCTTCACAGATTGTTTTAGAGAGTGTGCCAGAAGGGATGCCTTCTGACAAAGCACCTGGTGAAAAACTACAGGAAACGTTTGTGCTCTAGACTTGCAAACAAAGGCTACTCTACCAAATATTAACATTGATTTTCTCAGGTCTTCAAACACTTCTTTACAGTTGTATCATACAAATAAATTGTTAAAAAAATCACATATTGTGATTTCATTTTTTTTTTTTTAGATGGTGTCGCTCAGAATGGACACACCTACAATGACAATTTAAGACCCCTTCATCATTTCTAAGTTGGAGAACTTGCAAAATAGCAGGGGGTTCAAATACTTATTTTCCTCACTGTAACTATCAGAAGATATCAACTTAAGGTCACCAAACAGTTCTAAAAAAATTTTTAGGCGAACCCTTGTTTATCCCTAGAGAGCCACTTCACCAGCTTTGCACCTTACATGGAGTTTTCAGTCCTTCTGTCTAGTTTTTTCTGAGTCTTTTTACTGATGCCATCTGCAGCGAATGGTCTTACTTTTTGTTGATTAGCTTGGTTTATGTAACATTCACTGAAACAAAACACATTAAAGCCCTATTTTTTTTTAAACCTGGGCATGAACCAAACATTTATTACAATGATAAGCTTAATCCAAATCAAATTAACTGATTAACACACTCACCATAACACAGGACAGCTGCGACCAGTTGTGACAAAAAAAACTTCCAGTTCTTTCTCCTCTGTTTTAATTAAAAGTATTACATTCTTCTCCTCATCTATATTTTAATAGCTGCAAACCAGCTAGCTCTTAACTGTTGGTTCTGCTCATGTGTTTTTTCTACAATAAAAGCAGTTTACACACAACCCCTCATTTATAAAACGTAAAATCTGGGAAATTTACTGGGACGGCTTTAGCCGGGGACAGGTGGTCCTAAATGGGGAATGTCGTCGGAAATTGGGGACGGATGCCTTTATCTGAGACACACTGTGTAATAGTTTCATATGGCTGGAGCCAGGGGTCCAAACATTTACAAATGTGTATGATGTAAGGTTGTTTAAGAGTGTCCTCTACGATGCTAATTGTTTTTCTACAAATATTCCTCTTTGTTCTAACTGTGTATCCTGAGCCGGCGGTCCCAACAAATTTTTTTTTTATTTTTTATTGGCATAATACTTGATTCTTATAGAAAGTGGACCCATTCGTCACTTTACTCTATGATCAGCGGATTGATCTGAATTTAAAGCCGCTTTTACAGTCTTCGCGCACAGTACAAGGAAGGAAACAAGCCATGGTTCAGTTTTACTACAGCTGGGTTTATTCCATAAGTAAAAGAATTCACTTGAATTCTTCAATTCAAGCATTTGTTTATAAAAACGGAGATCAGACAGTTACCAACTCTTCACATATAGCTTTGTTCAATGCTTGGAGCCACAGCTTGTTTAGTTCCAGGATATAGGACCATATGATGGTCAGGTGCAGACCTCCACTCAACCATTACAGTACATGTGGAAATGTCTAGACACAGGGGGAAAAGGAAACCTACAGCAAAACCACCCAAAATGACAGTTCAAAATTTCTTTGAAGAATAGTCACTTTGTTTTTTTCTAACCATGAACAAATATAAATCCAACTTAGAATGTGCTGTTTAATTTAAAAATGAAGTGGGAGGAACCCTCCTTCACCACTGCCCTCAGTAGGAAATAAAAAAAAAGAACTTGTCACGGTTTTATCTGTTTGTACCAATAGTGTTCAAATTGAGTACAGTAAGCAGACATGATAACCGCCATAACCTCATGTTCCTGCATCTGACAGCCAGGTCCAAAGTCACTGATGCAGCTTCTCTACATCTCTTGGATGTGTTATAAAGCTGGCCGTCCATTCAGTTTGTCATGCATTAGGGAGATTGCTCCACCTGTGAAGTCTCTAAGAACTTGCACTGTCTCCCTTTGCAGCTGCAGTGACTCGCGCACAAACTCCTGCTGGGTCTCTGCCAGCTGCTGCACCGACTCTGCCAGCAGCTCCAGGGAGCGTGACACAGTCTCCAGCAGCATATTGGTGGCATGCTGCTCCTGCAGGCTCAAGGAGGCGTTCTGCAGCAAGCTGTCCCTTGAGTTGTGTGGCTGCTGACCCGAGTTAGGCAGGGAGGCTGCAGAGGCCTGCAACGTGGAAGACATCTGGGGTTGCACAGGTTTATGGATGCCATTGTTAACTTGATGCATTTCAGCGGATTTCGCTGGCTGAGTAGAAGGAAGCACGTCTTCTCGCTGATCATCGTCTGAATCTCCAAATGGGGTTTCAGTATCTAAATGTACAGAAACAACAAGAATGTTGGTCAATTTAATGTTATGGAAACTCATTCACATCTTAACCAAATGTTTAAGTAAAAACAATAAATTACCTTCTGCTGGAGGGACCTCATACTGGAAATCATACGCAGGCTGGGATGAGTCGCCTGAAAGGTTATAAAGTAGCAGTCAGTCATGTGAACATCTCATCTTAATGAAGATTTCATTGACGAGAATTTAAGCAGATGTTTGCCTGCTGAACGGAGACATCAGATACAAATAAAAACATAATGTCTTATGTCTTAAAACACAACAAACCTCTAATTGAAGGACTAGGATCATTAAAGGCATGTTCAGGGTGATGAAGCACAACTTTAAGGTAGTCCTCAAGTACAATATTCAGATTTATTCAGAGGAACATCATATGATGCTGCGAGCTGGAAGCCACACCCTTTGGGTCCCTGACCCAAACTGCCAGTTGTGACAGAGCTTGGGGTAAGTGGTTTCAGTAATATTGGTATTAATGTGATGACAATAATCCATAATTCAATTCAAAAATACTTAATTAAACCAAAAGGGAAATTAAATGTTGCAGTAACTCATAAGTTACTTCATAAGCAGGTGTTGATAACTGTAGGCAGGAAGGATCTTCTGTAGAGGTTCGTCTTGCACCGGATCAAGAAAAGACGCGTTTTGAGTCTGGCTTTGAATAAGAGGAGAGAGTCAATACTGCGGCGGTCGGGAGGAAGTTAGTTCCAGAGCTGGGGAGCAGAGCGGCTGAAGGCTCTGCTCCGCATGGTGACAAGTCAAGCTGGGGGTACACTGAGGTGGATGGAAGACGAGCAGGATCTAAGCGAGCGGGAGGAGGTGGCAATGTGAAGGAGGTCTGACAGATATGGAGGAGCAAGGTTATGGATGGCTTTGAAAGTACAGAGAAGGATTTTAAATTGTATTCTGAATTGAACTCGTAGCCAATGGAGTTGGTAAAGGACAGTCAGTGCAGTCAGTTCATCCTGCCTTCCAATATTTCTGTCGGAGCCGCTCAGACCCCCACATACCAGCGGTGCGCTGTCAATAGGATCCCATTCAACGGGCTTGTTTGTCAGACATGGTAATTTTTCTAAAGGAAAACTGCTAAGTAAAAAAGTCCTCACAATGTAACAGTGAATATTAGACACTGAATTTTTTTTTTATGTAAGAGGAAAGATGTAAATGGAAAAATCAGAGCTTAAAATAAAACTCAAGATTTGTACTTTTTTATGTTGNAGCTTAAAATAAAACTCAAGATTTGTACTTTTTTATGTTGTGTAATTTTCTTTTTCTTCGAATTGATATTATAAAACTGGTATCGAAAAAAGTATCGTTCAGGAACCTGTATTGAAGTGAAGGTATCGGTATTGGTACCGGAACCGAAAATTTTTGAACAATACCCAGCCCTACCCAGAGGACCAAAGCTTCCTTAGAAAATACAATGATGTTGTTTGTTGAGTTTGTCCAAAAGAGGCTCCTGTCTCTCTATAAGAGAAACCTCTGTGCAGATTTTTTTGTAGGTTAATATATATTTATATTTCTTTATATTTTATTCTATATACAGGAAGAACCTCGGGTCAATTTCCTATAATTATAGAGACTGGTATAAGACCAGCATGGATTGGGGTGGGGCCTATGGTTTAATATCAAAGCAGAAGAAGCAACAGTAAAAAGAAGAAAAGTTTGATTTGTATTATTTGCCTACCAGCTGGATGAATAAACCCTCCCATACAATCTTTAAGGTGGTGGACGTTTTGCCTCAATACAAAACAAAACCCCAGTGCAGTAGTGGCTTTTTTGAACTTTGAGAATGCTCGATATGGTTAACAATTGCCCCTACAAATACTTTATTATGGAGGAAGAGCAACAGCTCCTATAGGCAAAGGTTCGTAAATATAAACAATATCCTGTGATTTAGCCCATCAATATCATCACAATCAACAGACTGAAAAACTCTTGGAAAGAAATTACTGTCACTCTTAGATGACACGAAGATGCTTTGAAAGCGTGATGGGCTGTGTTTTCTACTTTCTCATGCAGTTTGGTGTTGTAAGCCTGTACTTTGTTCTGCCCCTCTAAAGTCAGCCTGGATATTAGTTAGAGGGTGAAAAGAATAAATTTCCCTTTGAGCTTAATAAATAACTTCTGAACTGAATCATGTTCAAGGTATCCATTAATCAGCACATCTAACATGGAATACAGAAGCTGAAAGGAAAAGTCCGTCATATTCAGAATTCAAGCTTCTGAAAGTACTTTAAATATAAAATTATTACATACTGTTCAATAAATGATAAGTGTTTTTAATTAAGAGCTATTTAATTTGAATGTGCTTTACTGGAGGCATCTATGTTTGTCAAAGAACACTACTGCCACCTACAGGTTTGTGACGTCACGGTGCGGTATCGGCAGTTCATCAAGTCCCAGTGCTGTATCTGGTGTTTATCCAAGTCATCT
>NW_015150826.1:719043-724361 GCF_000732505.1 Cyprinodon variegatus
CGAAACTTTTCTCTGATGCTTTCATTGATCTACAGCACAGGTGTCAAAGTCGTTCCAGAAAGGGCCGTGTGGCTGCTGGTTTTCTTTCCACCCAAGCAGTAGCACACCAGACTCCATTCATCCCATCAAGGTGAGTCTAGTCATCAGGTTAAGACTAGACTCACCTTGATGAGATGAATGGAGTCTGGTGTGCTACTGCTTGGGTGGAAAGAAAACCAGCAGCCACACGGCCCTTTCTGGAACGACTTTGACACCTGTGATCTACAGTAAATCATAGATTCATCTTTATTTAAAATCTCTGCCAAAACGTTTAAACAAAATTGATGAAGCCATGAAACCATTTTTATTTCTGTTTTCTGTATAATGAGGACATTCATACCGTAGGAAGGTGGGGGGCGCATGGATGCCAAGTCCACCCTGCCGTTAGGAGAACTCTGCATGCCCATCATATCCTCCTCTTCCATCTCCTCTTCTTCAGGATTATCATCATCATCTCCCAGCAGACCACATTCTCCAGTGCTCTGGTCGTCCTCATCCATCTCAAGAATCTGAAGGACGATCTTCTCTGTCTGACTGAGGTCTCTGGAGAGGCGTGAATTTAGCCCCCTGTTTGGTACAGTCCCTGACCGCATAGCAACAACTTTACGTTTGGTGTCACACTTTAGGTCAGACCATTTCTTGATGACCTCTATGACCTCACGTTGGCACTCCCCGATCTCGTTGACACGTGCCGTTATCTCTGCCCATGTACGCTTCTTTGTGTCCGTTGGTACTCCTCGGTTGAATTTGCCTTAAAAACAACAAAAAAAGGTTGTTTCAGCCTTAGTATTCAGGACACACACTATGCATCGAAAGGAGAAGGCCTAAAGGTGGCTGGCTAGCAAACACGTACCCACGACAACCGAACGATTCTTCCTGACTTCATCAAGCAGCACGTGGACCTCACTGAAAGAGAAACGAGCTTTCCTCTTCTTGAAGCGGATGGCGCTGTCATGGTTGTAGTATACTGGCGAAGACATCCTCTGAACCCAGTCCTGATGTGTCAAGCTGTTGTGTGGTCTCTGCAATGCTGCCCCTAGTTGTGATGAAGGGGAGCTACAGTCTGCTGGATTGCAAAGACAACATTAACTTTTCTCTTATACAGTCGATAGAAAAGGAAGAACATCTCTGTTAAAACAACATGGTGTGATGGTGTGTTTAAGAACAGAAAAGGAAAAATTTTCAAAAATCCTTTAATATTAGCTAAATAATAACATCAAAGAGACCATCAAACATTCCAAGGGGGGGAGGGATTTACCATTAGGCAGTTGCCATAAAACTCTGTTTACAACTATTTCTTATTTGTGCACATTAATTATGTTTTTCGTAAAAATTATTTCGCTATGCAGATTATGGCTTGTCTACAGTGAAAAGAAGGACTGGGTTATTTACTTTGGCCTTTTTGGAAACACAGGAAGGAGCAATCAGCTAAGTGAGCTTAGTGCTTGGAAAAAATCTTTCATTCCTTTAGAGACAGCATAAAAAGTCAGCTGAGTACAAAACATAGGGAGGAAAACAACAAAGAAAGGAACAACACCTAGAACAGATAATGGATGTCTATTTTATAAACATTTCTCTATCTGTATAAACTGCAGTAAAGTTGGCAACATATTCACAGATTCGCCTTTTCCGCATTAATAACTCGTCCACAGATGATTTATTCTACAAAACAGACACCTCTCCGCAACCACAGCAAGCCAGACAGTGAGCTACAACCAAACTTTCCTCAAAATGAGTCTCCTATCGCACTGGGAGGATTATATTGGACCCTATGCAGAGCTCGCTGCTCCGCGAATCATTAGGGGCCGTCTGCAAGTTACAACACCGTAGAAATAATCAGAGAGAAATATTCAAAAGCGTCAACAAGGAGAGGTGGGTTATTGTCAAATTCATTCCATGTGTATCTTATCTCATGTCTTACATACCACATTTATTGGATTTGAAAATAATATATTTTTTAGGACTTTTCCAAAGCCTAAATGACAAATGGAACCTCTATGTTATTATTAAAATAAGTATAAAATGTGCAATAACTACACTATAGATCACTGTAGTGCCACCAAACTTGTAGCACACATAGATAACTTCATCTGAAACATACTACAGTACAACTCTTACTTTTGGAATATGTACTATTTTTAGAGATTTTTTCTTTGTTATTATAAGCATATATTTATTATGAACTGCAGCCACACTCAAATCACTATGCACATCATTCACACTCTCCTGATAATAACTATTATTATATCAATTAAATAATAATTTATATTTATATGAGCTATTTTTAGAGATTTTTTATTGGGATAAATAATCAATAACTCTACCATTATGTACTGTACCATCACTAAAATCACTGTACACATAGTTCACACCCTACTGGTGATACTTTGAATGTTCAAAACAATGGAATATACTTACATTATTTGCTCTTTATATAAAGAGTCCAACGATATATCTATCTTTCTCACTGAAAAAAACATTAACAAGTCCTGCAACTAAAGACATTCTACGTTTTGTGGGATACATATATCAAATGGACCATCAAACCTTTTTTTTTCATTTATTCAACATTAAACAAAAACACGCAGTGATTATTCTAAGAAACATGAATACAAAACAGACAGACAAAAAAAAAACTGTTCAGTGAAATCCAGTCACCCAAACTTAGTGGTCATATGATAATAATTCTGAACTATGAAACAAAATTTTAATAAGTTCTGAATAAAGTAAAAGAACTGAAATATTTATAAATAAATGAATAGTGCAAAAGAAACGGGTCTTGAGTATTTATTAATGAGGTTTACAGTGGTTTTGGTGAGGCTAGAGTACATAAGAGTATAGTTATTGATTACTTTTTCAAAATAATAATTATTCATAAAATATGAAAAAGGTATTTAATTTATATAATAATAGTTGTATTATCACCAGGAGAGTGTGAATGATGTGCACAGTGATTTTGGTGTGGCTGCAGTTCATAAAAGTGCTTATTGATAAATATATGCTTATAATAACAAAGAAAAAAATCTCTAAAAATAGAGTTTAGCACATATTCCAAAAGTAAGAGCTGTAGTATGATCCAGATGAAGTTATCTATGTGTGCTACAAGTTTGGTGGCACTACAGTGATCTATAGTGTAGTTATTGCACATTTTATACTTATTTTAATAATAACATAGAGGTTCCATTTGTCATTTAGGCTTTGGAAAAGTCCTAAAAAATATATTATTTTCAAATCCAATAAATGTGGTATGTAAGACATGAGATAAGATACACATGAAATGAATTTGACAATAATTCACCTCTCCTTGATGATGCTTTTAATTATTTCTCTCTGATTATTTCTACGGTGTTGTAACTTGCAGACGGCCCCTAATGATTCGCGGAGCAGCGAGCTCTGCATAGGGTTCAATATAATCCTCCCAGTGCGATAGGAGACTCGTTTTGAGGAAAGTTTGGTTGTAGCTCACTGTCTGGCTTGCTGTGGTTGCGGAGAGGTGTCTGTTTTGTAGAATAAATCATTCGCGGACGAGTTATTAATGCGGAAAAGCCGAATCTGTGAATATGTTGCCAACTTTACTGCAGTTCTGTGTGATGGGTCTGTTTTATGTGTTGTCTTCTCCATTCAGCGGGCCTCTTGCCTGTCTTTGCCTAGGGCCCCAAATTTCCTAAATCCGCCCCTGATTTCAATCCCTGAATAAAGGGCAAAAGAAATGTTCTGACTGACAGCAACTTGGAACACTTCATAAACATTTCCACAGATAAACCCCTCCAGCAGCATCTGAAGAAACTCCAGAGCATGAAGCTGCCACCATCTTCTTTGTTGTTTTCCTTCCGACTGTACTTTATTTCTACAGATAGCGTGGCCCTTTTATGCGCGGTTTTTCCGTGTTAGATGTTTTGGTTTTCGATAAAAATCCAAAGGTTTTATGCTAAGTTAAATATGATGTTAATTTTAGACCACATGAAATATTTTTGACAGGGCTGCTGAAGCACAAAAGCCGATTGTCGGAGAGGTTCTTCTAATGAAATAACTGAAGTGATCCGTTCAGTTTCGCAAACCAGCCGATGAGTTTTTGACTAATAAATAATCAGTGAGCTGGTTAAATAATCATCCATGTGTGAAGGGCTCCTCCTCATCATCATCATCATCATAGCTAACCCACCGGAGTAGCTATGCTAGCTCTGTCAGCAGCTCAGAACAATGACCGCTGAGTTTTAAGCCTTACATCAAGACCTTTGTCCGGATCGAGTCCTCATGATTAGATACCGCGTGTTTGCCTCCATACATCAAAGCAATAAACACGGACCAGGAGTTCATTTTCTGTGGCACCACAACAGCCCACGGAGCTAACCCACCTGCACTGTAGGCTAGCTACCTTACCTAGCTTACCTATTAAAGCTAAACTTCCAATTCCCGCCCGGTACCACTGTTTAATGTGTATGCTCATCACAAGCACAACTGACCCAAGGAATGACTTACCCACGGGAAGGTCGGAGAAGGTCGATTTCTAATTAGAAACGTCAGTAAAACTCCCTTATCCACAGCATAGCAGTGGTCAAGTTAGCAAGCGGTATCCTGCTGCTGTACAATTTATTTCCGGTAAACTAAAGTGGTTAACAGAATAAAGCACAATTAAATACCACCTCGTAGCATTATATCCCTTTATAGAGTTATTTTCCGGTGGAATTGGGGACTTACCACTAACTGCCATGTTATTACTGATTATTACGGTATTTGATGTAATACAATGTGTGGACTTTCACTAGTTTGAAATTTCCCTTAGTTTAAAGGAACAACTGAAGCTCCAATTTCCTCTTAGTGCTCTTGAAGATTCAGCACTTAAGTATACAGGAAGCTGGTCAGTGATTATAATAATTATATATATCTATATATATATATATATATATATATATATATATATGGGTGATTCTTTAACTACGGGAACTGTTATGTCCTTTGATCATATTTCATGAAAAAGAAGGAAGGGACATTTCACACATTGAATAAAATATCAGTAAAATAATCAAATTATAATTGGAGTATTTAATGTCATATTCAGTTTCAATTCAATTCAGTTTATTTATATAGCGCCAATTCACAACACAAGTCATCTCAAGGCACTTTACAGTTCAACCAGATCATCCAGTCAAATTGATTCCAAGTTTTCTATCTAAGGAAAACGAGTTGATTGCATTGACTCATTGGCTACTTTTTCATGGACACAAATAATCGGATTGAAGGCCTGATCAGATCAAAAATGTTTCATGTAAACATGTCAG
>NW_015150826.1:725521-728209 GCF_000732505.1 Cyprinodon variegatus
CAGATTCTGCAGAGTAGGAGAATAGAGATAGAATAAAGCAGAATGATGAAAAGGGGTCCTTATGTCCTCCAGAAGTCTAAACCTATAACTATAACCATAACTATAGAGATAGCTCTACAAGTTTTTATGGGATTTTCTAAACCAATTGTAGTTGTCCCACACTATTGTCATAATTTCCACCACAACAATGTAATGTCCCTTTAAAAAGTTTGTATTAAAGATTGTTTGGGTAGTTGCTATGGAGATGAACAGTGACATCACAGCACAAGTCTGACATGGTGGAAATTTTGACTTCATCCATCAACTTTTGAAGTAAAGCCAAGGTAAATATGGCTTGAAGTGAAAATATTTTTATTGTATGTAATTTCATCAACTCAGCTTGGAAATTGTTATTTTAACACACATAGATGTATTTTGTAAGCATAAAATGCTAGAGACCGTTTCTTAGCTAGTAATGCTAGAATAGATTTTCCCGCCAATTTCTGTCAGATTGTAATTTACACCACACTAATTTCCAACCCATTTGGTTGAAATTACACTGGTGTGGTGGAAATTACATTTACGTGTGTAGGCGTAATTCATAGATACACATACAAGTCCCTTGTTCTCTCACATTTTCCTTAACTAATTTTTTTATTACAACAATGTGGTAATAGTATAAAATAACACTTTTTTTAGACAACTTTTCATATGTTTCTAAAATGCTAAGCATTTAGCGGTGGTGCCACCCCTTCTCTCCCACCTTTAATACCACCTATGCACAACAGCAATTCATTTATTATTATTTAATAATGTATTGATTTATCATTATTATTTATTTTTATGCTCCATAAAGTTTTTTAAAAAGAAAGGTTTTTTGACTGTATGGTCCATTCATTGTAATTTCCACAACAACCAGTAATTTCAACCACCCTGTGTAATTTCCAACACACCATTTGTTTTTAAATAAATTGTTGCAAAATTCTAATCACTGATTAAAACCTTCTTCACAACTTAAGAGATAATGTTCCACTTTAATTAAAAACACAAGTATTTACACCTTGAAATGTATCTTGCTATTTAAATGTTATATCTCAGGTTATGGTGAACATAAGATTTGCGTCTTGTCCTCATCACAATTAATTTACCTAATCCATAAATGTATGTGTTTAACAATAAAGGCATAAACAGTTTAAACTATATATTAAATTGTTCTTCCAGACCTCATTGGGACAGAGAAATGTAAAAAGCCCAAAGCAAACAAAACAGAAAAGGGCCCCTTCAACATGCAACCTGGATCTTTGTTGAATAGATCTGGATCATGACTAAGAGAATAGGCTCCAAGTGGCTCCAGGGAGATTCATCCGTCTTCTTCAGAGGAATGAGAGGCTCTGATCAGTGAAGTCCCTGTCACACCTGGACGATTTAGACCAGCATATGCCTGACATACGAAAAGTCTGTAAAAAAACACTGACATACGTTGGATAAGTTATGAGTACTTTTTGTAAAAGTTAAGAGCACGCTGAAGCATGCTGAAACACGCTGAAGCAGGCTGGCCCATGTCAACATTCAGCAAGTACATCGAGAAATTTTGCTCAAATTTATGTATGCCAGTGTATGCTCATACGCAGGGGCAGATTTAGGACATTTGGGGCCCTAGGCAAAGACAGGCAGGGGGCCTTCTGGATTAAGAAGACAACACGTAAAATGGAACCATTATACAGATAGAGAAATTTTAATAGAATATACATCCATTATTCTAGGTTTTGTCCCTCTCGTCCCTTTTCTTGTTTTCCTCTCTGTTTTGTTCTCAGCTGACGTTTCATGCTATCTCAAAAGGAATGAAAGATTTTTTTTCCCAGCACTAAGCTCACTTCGCTGATTGCTCCTTCCTGTGTTTCCAAGAAGTAAAAAATTTAGTCCTTTTTATTGTAAACAAGCCATTATCGATTTCTGTTCTCCATTTATCATTTGGATGAAATATTAACTGCATGAATAATGACAGCATACAAAATAGAGGAGAGCAGGAGGCGGGGTTAAATCTAATGGTAAATCCCCCCCTGCTCATGCATATGCTGTAAGTCAGAGATGAGTTATCTGATCGTTGACATACGTTAATTGTCAGTCACTCATAAGTCTTGGTGTCTAGCTTATCCAAAACCTATGAGCAACTTCTGCGTGACTCATCAAAAACTTCTCTCCAACACATAAACATATTTGACGTGTTACAGACCACCGCTAAACGTGTTTCCAACTTATAGCTACTGTATAATGGTGTATTGACAGTGTTTTGGTACAAAAGGGGGTTCACAGGAGAAAACTATCACTCCTCCTCCAGACTTCATTCCCATCACAGTGTGAATGTGAAGGTGAGTGTGATAGATCCTCCCTGTCACTGCATGAAAAGTGAGATTTTCGTCCCCGTAAACCCCCGTAAACTCCCTCAGATCTGCCTGATTTTCGTCAGTTTCCGACAATTTGCAACCCGTGCTTGTCCGCGTTTGTCGTGCCACAAATTGTCGAAAACGTACCGTGACGTATGTTGAGAGCGATCAGCTGTACTAATGGCCCTAATTAGCATATGAATACAGCAAACCCGCGCGGCTGGCCAAGTCTGGCTTGAATAACCTTCTCAGTATTGGCTGAAACCACTATTCTATATGATATAAAATCGCTCGTGATTGGCAGCATAACCACACGTGGCCCCGC
>NW_015150826.1:730872-733353 GCF_000732505.1 Cyprinodon variegatus
CCCTAGAATTCCATGGGGGGGAGGCATGGGGGGAACACTGCCTAAGAAATTCCACGTCAATTTCTGACAATTTACGGGAGTTTTCGACGAAGCCTGCAAATTGTCGTATACTGCTGCTAACCTGAAGTTCCACGACAATCTACAGTGCCGTATATTGACGAAAATCCCACTTTTCATGCAGTGTGTGTTCGCGCCTGCAGCCATGAACAACAGAAATTTCTAGCAGAGATGACGCTGAATCTGCTGCAAATACAAACCTTTCTTTCTTTTTTTTTTTTTGGTGCGCGGAAAACAGTAGCTAGGTTAATACTGCGATAAAATGAATCTTGCAGATCGGACACCTCCGGGCGCATTGCTTCCCCCCTCAAGACACTGTCTTGTGCAATTTCATGGGCACTACACTGCCATGCATCAGGCTGTCATTGGACATAAGTTCTGGACTTGTTATGAATACTCTATGTGTAGGTGAGTTTGCTCTAAGTGATAGGACTGTAAGGTACTGTTTGGTTTTATCACTGCTCTCAACCGGGAGTGTCGGCCAGAACACTACTTAGGCCAGGATTTCAGTCAGGACTAGCTGTTAGGAGAAGGTGCAGCAGGTGGAGAATGAAGACATGAGACAGGATCCTTTAAGTAGTCTGTATTCCAAACTCAGTTTCGGATTCCAATTGAACATAAATTAACATAAGGTGCTGCGGTATTTTCAGGTAGGTGCGTGTGTAAATGTGGTTTCTCATCAGTGACGCACTTTTTTTTGAAGAACACACATATTTCCAAGTCTTTTCCCTGTGTTAGCACAGTGGCTCAACTGCTGAACACTCCACCAGGCAGCAGCAACGTTCGTCATGGCAACGTGATGATGTCATCGCTGTCCTAACTACGGCATGCCTTAAGGGCCAAAATAATGCTGAGCAGAAACTACAGAATTCAAACAGCAGTACTCAACATCGAAACTTAAACTACTTAGGGGTCTTTGCACACTATGTATACGCCCAAAATTGAAAAAAAAAAAAAAAATACATTCAGCATATGCCAGCGTTTTAGAAGATTCTGGGAAGTCAGGCATACGCTGGATAAATCACCAAGGTGTGATGGGGGCTTCAGGAGGTCATGCACAAGGAGTTGGTTAAGGCATCTAATGAAGATGACAAGACACCTTTCTGTGGGTTTTTCTATACACCAAATCGGTTAAGGGCCTACATGCGCCTTTTAACTTGAAAGAATAAACTAGAGTGAATTGTCTGGGTTTTCAATTTGAAAAGGCGACAGCGGATCTCTATTTGGGCTAATTGTAAGACAGGAGATTTATGAATCTTCCTTACAGCTAAACATTAAGGTAAAGGAGGCTGAAGAGAAGCAGTCATGGAATATGGTGACACATCCACTGGTGATCAGGGATGATCCCCAATCTGCAAGGAACCAGGAAGTCTTACAGCAACTTTTAGACTGCAGTTCTAACAGATCAGAGGCCTGTAACACATAGCATGTGTTGTCGGAAAATTTAGATTTCTCTTTTAATTATATATTAATTTATCCTATTTACTCACTATAAAAGTTTTCACTCAGCCTGTTTCACTTTCAAGGCCACACCTGTTATGGTGGGCTTTAAGGATCTCAACCACATGCAGAGAAACACTCAGAGAACCAAGGGAAAATGTTAATTGGTTAATTTGAAGGAAAGAAGGAAATTTGACTGAGACTTCTGGGAATGGGACTCACATTTGGGGGGTTCTTGGTTTTTCCCTTGGATCCAGTTTTTGGGGTCTAATCCAGAGATGGAAGAACTTATGGAGGGCGGAACAGGCAGACTGGCATTGGATCCAAAGGAGTAATGGAGCGGACAGTCAACGCATTTTCCTGAAGTTAACTTGAACGGATCTAGTGGAGGTTTCCCCTTTCTCACTCAAATAATTCCTTCCAGGGGGAGGTAGAAGGTCCAGGCTTATCCAGTGGATCATGAAAGCTTCCTACCAGAGAACAAAGACAAAGGCAAAGCTTAGACTCACAGGGACAAGGCATAAATTTGACTCAGCTAATCTCAGTTTGACTAGAGTACCCAATACTGGCAAATACTCTGGCATTCATGTAGTGACAGCCCGCTGCTCAAATACTCTTCTGGTGATGACCCAACGAGCCGCAGGTGTGAGGGGAGGCCTAAACAAGGAGAGGGAACCATCTAGTGGTGGAAGGCATCACAAAACAACCCACACAAACTGGAATCCCCTGAACCAACACCCCCCCCCACTCTTGTTTCAGGAGTGGGCCATTCCAAAACTGCTTTGATCTTTTCCTCTGTGGGTCTTACCTGTCCGCCCTCTAGGATGAAGCTCAGGAATGAGACAGATGGTCTGTGGAATTCACACTTCTCAGCCTTGACAAATACAGTGGGGAGAACAAGTATTTCATACACTGTTGATTTTTCAGGTTTTCCCACTTGCAAAGCTTGTAGAAGACTGTAATTTTTATCATAGGTACTCTTCA
>NW_015150826.1:737076-743169 GCF_000732505.1 Cyprinodon variegatus
TCTTGGGGTTGTACTCATCATTCCTCTTCCTCCAAACATGACGAGTTTAAACCAAAAAGTTCTATTTTTGTCTCATCAGACCACATGACCTTCTCCCATTCATCCTCTGGATCATTCAGATGGTCATTTGCAAACATCAGACAGGCTTTGACATGCGTTGGCTTGAGGAAGGGCACCTTGCGCGCACTGCAGGATTTTAATCCTTGATGGCGTAGAGTGTTATTGATTGTTTTCTTTGAGACTGTGGTCCCAACTCTATTCAGGTCATTGACCAGGTCCTGCCGTGTAGTTCTGGGCTCATTCCTCACCCTCCTCAAGATCAATGATGCTTCACGAGGTGAGATCTTGCATGGCGCCCCAGACCGAGGGAGATTTTCCGTTATTTTGTATTTCTTCCATTTTCTTATAATTGCACCAACTGTTGTTGCCTTCTCACCAAGCTGCTTGCCTATTGTCCTGTAGCCCATCCCAGCCTTGTGCAGGTCTGCAATTTTATCCCTGATGTCCTTACACAGCTCTCTGGTCTTGGGCATTGTGGAGATGCTGGAGTGTGATTGATTGTGTGGACAGGTGTCTTTTATACAGGTAACAAGTTCAAACAGGTGCAGTTAATACAGGTAATGAGTGGAGAACAGGAGGGCTTCTTAAAGAAGAACTAACATGTCTGTGAGATCCAAAATTCTTACTGGTTGATAGATGATCAAATATTTATTTCACACAATAAAATGGAAATTAATTATTTAAAAATCATACATTGTATTTTTCTGGATTTTTGTTTTAGATTCCGTCACTCACAGTTGAAGAGTACCTATGATAAAAATTACAGTCTTCTACAAGCTTTGCAAGTGGGAAAACCTGAAAAATCAACAGTGTATCAAATACTTGTTCTCCCCACTTTAGCCTGTTTTCCAGAAGAACTTGGCAAACATGGATCCTATGCTCTGATGGGTTCTTGGAAAAAATCAAAATCTCATCAATGTGAACAAAAACAAAGACATTGAGGAAGTCTCTCAACAAGTCCTTAACAAGGGCCTGGAAACAAGCAGGGGCGTTAGTCAAACCAAAGGGCATCACCAAATACTCAAAGTGTCCGAGAGGGGTCTTGAAGGCCCCTCCTTGATGCGGAGGAGATAAGCGTTTCTTAAATCAAATTTCATGAAAACAGTTGCTCCCTGGACAGGCTCAAAAGCTGAGGACAAGAGGGGCAAAGGATACTTATTCTTTACCATGATTTGGTTCAGACCTCTATAGTCTATGCAGGGTCTCAGGGACTCCCAAATGTATTTCTCCATAGTTTCTCTTTCTGGTTTGGAGATATTATACAGACGGCTGCTGGGTAAGGGTGCTCCGGGAAGCAGATCTATGGTGCAATCATAAGGTCTGTGGGGAGGCAGAGACAAGGCTTTAGACTTGTTTAATACCTGAGCTAAATCATGATAATCAGCAGGAACTGAAGAGAGATCAGGAGGGTCAGCCTCACATCCTTCAGCCAGCCGGTTGAGCGCCAGCCTCACCACAGTAGAGACAAAGCTTAGCCCGCATGCGGTGCTGCTTCTGCTCAGGACTCAGTCTCGTGCTACCTATCTGCATAGGTTCAGGAGTGGAAGTACTGGAAACGCCCTCTGCTAAAGCTGAGTGGTTGGAAACAGGAAGAGGTTTGGGATGTGTAATTCTGTTACCTCTCTCGTTGGCTCGGGCTCGAATCCGGTTATCCAAGCGGATCAAAAGTTTTATCAGGTCCTCCAGCGTCTCTGGATCATCGAGAGTAGCGAGTTCATCCTTGATAGGATCATTTAATGCGTTTGAATACACACATTTGAGGGCAGCACTATTCCAACCTGAAGCAGCAGACAGAATGCAGAAGTCTATGGAGAAATCAGATACAAAGTTCTGTCCCTGTTTAAGCTTCAACAGATCACAGGAGCTCAGAGTCTTATCTGGGTTCTGATTAAAGGTCTGCTTAAACTCAGTGAGAAACTCCTCAAAGGAGCAACCATAATTGCTGCGAAATACACTGCGATATTTTAATCGTTGCACTCAGCTACAGCTCAAACCGTACGATGAAACCGCAGGGTTATAGAAGTTTACAGCTCACCATCAATGTTCTCACATTTTGGCCCAACGCTCGAATGCAACCTTAAGCCGGGCATACTCTGTACGATTTTTACCCTTTTCGGGCCGATTCTGTGCGAGAATTTTTCGATCGGGCCTAGTTTCAGCCTCCACGTCACCCTGCGTTGTGTAGCGTACACGGTGTAACGAGGGGCAATTAGCCTCTCACGACCAACCCCCCATTAAGGAATTGTAAGGTCCAGAGAAAATCAAACATGTTTGAAATTCAGTAGGATGTTGTCAGATATTTGCCGGCAAATCCTGCTGTTGAAGCAGACCTACGAGCCGATTTACCATAACCTTGAGCACTGCTCATGTGCAAACAAGAGAGTTCTTCTTCCAGATTGACGAGTCCGACCAGTGCCATCTTTCGGCACTCTGTCCAGCATGTGGTTTTTGGACGTACAGTTTGAGCAGGTATATGCATCAGAGTGTCTGGCTGCACATTTTGAGAACATGCATTGTGAGACGTGAACTTTAAAACCGTGTGGTTTCATCCTACAGTTTGAGCTGTAGCTGCTGCAAGGATTAATAATTTTTTGCTGTGTACAGCTAAGTAAATTTCAAACATGTTTGATATTCTCCCAACATTGTTATTCCTGATCAGGAGGTGGTCATGAGAGGCCAACCACCTGTACACTATACGACTCACAATCAGGCCGACAGTTGGCTCGATCGTAAAATTCTTGCACGACTGGAGAATCGGCCTGAAAAGGGAAAAAATAAAATAAAAAGTAGTGTATGCCCGGCTTTACATAGGATCACCATCATCTGGTCCCCAATTTTAAAAGCTCAAAAACTACAAGAGTTCATACAAAGTGGTTATTTTAAGTGGGGTTTTTTTTAGCATTCCAAGTCATCTAGAACTACTTCACAGAACTAAACCATGGAGGAAAAAACTTGACAATTTCTTACAAATATTCCACTGTTAAACATTTTCACAAAACTACAACAAAACATGAATTTGCCAACAGACGAACACAGAAGAATTAGCTCTAATTATGAAATAACATTTTTTTTATTTTGAAACTTTACAATTCCCAGGATTACAGTTCAGCATGATGAACCTGAAAGAAAACCCTTCCCTGAAAGAACGACCGAACACCAGAGTTTATACCAAACATGGCACAGGCATTTATTTTGACCAAAGCTTTTGAGTAACAGTTAAATGAGCATCAACCATTTCCATATCAGTGGCATTTATTAGAGGCACATAATTCATAAAACCCTGGTGCAGAGAGAGTACCACAGTTATAAACGAGTAAACTGAAATAGTACGCTGTAATAGCAGAACGGACATTTAAACAGCTTCTGGAGACGACAGGCCTTCTGACCTGAATAAAACAAATTTCTCTGTCATTTCGTGGGTCATTTTAGACAAAGGTTTTTTGGGGTTCTAATGCTCAGCTCCATGTATGAGCTGTAGGGTGGATTAAAGCATTTTTAACAATTTGTTCCCTTTATCTACATTTACTAATTCTCCAAAGTTCATTCTAGCAAAGATTAAAAGCTTTTACTTTCCAAATCAATTTCCAATTTACTCTGAACCGATTTGTGGTTCCTGCAGACCTTTCCAGGCAGACTGGCTCTGAATGCCTGCACCTCAGTACTGAGACCAGAGAAGAGAAGAATTCAAACAGCTGGAAGGAGCCATTACAGCAAACCACGTGACCCAGAGAACATCCTTTCACTCAGAGGCACCAGTGACATCATTTTGGTTTAACAGTAACAACAAAATTTGATTGTTCTCAAGTGGAGAAAAAAATAAAACACATTTGTAGAGTTTAAGAAAAAATTTTCCCATTTTCTGTAATATTTAAATTTTTCAGAACATAACAGCAACATACATAGCATCCCTCAGTCCAATCACTGGACCTGTCAGTCCCAATTACAACGGCCTCTGCCTGCTCTACTTTGGTTCAATGGTGTGACGCTAGTTCAAAGCAAACTAGTCCCCCCGATGACACTGGTTAGCCTCGGACCTATTTAGTCCTACCAGAACCAACCTTGTCAGCTGTGGGGATCATTCTGCTCTTTCTGCAGTTTGCACATTTGACCTATATGTATGTTCGAGTAACTTCTGAGAAACACAGGGAGCTTTGGGGATTAAAGAGAAAATATGAGAGAAGCTTAGATAAGAGGAGACATTTCATAAAACAGGCCGATGAGAAGGAGGAAGGCAGCTTCACTATGACTCAGGAGTACATGGTCAACTGAAGCCACTGGAAGGACAAGAAAACAGCAGAAGATCAGTGAGGAGATGGTGGAAACCAAACCTGTTGTTCCTTTTGAAGTCTATTACCTCCTGAACATTGATCTTGATGGTCCCATTTTTATCCTTGTCCAGGGTTTGGAAGGCACCTGCATAAAAAAACAAAACAATGAAACTCTGAAAGAAAGACAACGTGCCCTGAAGAAGCTCTGACATGCAAACAAACGTACGGCACATGGCATCTAGCCTGACAAGGCAGCCAATGTAGTTGTCAAAATCCATGTTGCCGTTTTCATCACTGTATCTACGGATGATCATCTGGAACAGGTGGTCATTGAGAGGGAAGCCTGCAGATGGGATGGACAGAGATTCCTCCATTACCACAGGAGTAAGGAAAATCAGACATAAAACCGAGGCCACAGAGATCGACTAAGACAAGAATGTTCTGTTTATTATCTCCGCATCAGTGGAGAAACCAAACATAGAGATGAAGCCCTGAAGATTGAGACCATCCCCAAGTGTTGAGTCAGGATGCTCCAGCTTAGCAGCAATAGATCATACTGCTACAAGCAGGATGAGACGTCACTCTGTGCTCCACGAAGGTGGTGGAGCTTAACCAGTACCAGAACACTGCAAGACTACTCCTCAGCTGACCCTTTGAACAATTTCAAAACAAAGCTCAAATATTAATTGGATTCATGGGCTGTGCACCAATATCCACCTAAACATTCTACAGAGCCCTATATAGGCCGCTCTACAGTGCCCTATATTTTAAATGAGTGTCCGGATGTCTAGTGGATGAAAAAGTAGTGGACAAATTTTCCACAACACACGTTGAGAAGTAGTAAAAATCCATGGTCACTAGACAACCAGATATATCCCAGAATGCTTTGAGAGGAGGGCTCTACTAATGCACATTTCCTTCTTTGTGTACACAATCTGAGAAACATCCCTCCTCAGATTTGAAGCGGGTAATCAAAATGATCAACCGACTATCAACAGATTGCTGAAAAACTCCTAGAAAGAAACTACTTTACGCTCTTTTAAACAACTGTGTTTGCTACTTTCTTGTGTGGTGGATAAATATTTGCACTGTGCTGCACAGGCGCCCCCAAAAGGTACAGAAGTTTTTTTACAGGTAGCTGATTTTTCGGCGTGGATTGCACTTGCGTCAAGCGTATCCCAACATTATGCCTCCATAATTCCAAGGTCTTTTTTCCTAATAGCTCAGGCTTTCTACTCCTGCCTGTCACAGTCTTGCTTTTATCTGTGCGTTTTATTGGTTTGTTTCCTACTTTGTTTCTAGATTTATTTTAATTCTCAGGTTTTTCTGTTGTTTTCCTGTTGCCCTCTTGTGTGTGCATTTACCTTTCCCCTTGGCTTCCTTGTTGCCTCCACTCACACCTGCTCCTAATCTCCTAGTCTCATTCAGCTATATATAGGCTCTGTACAAAAACCTAGGACGCATCCTTAGAAGACCGGATTCGAAGGCCGATTACGTCATAGCGCAGCACCGAGGTCTAGTCGGATTCCAAGAGTGCTCGTTATGCGGCCTTAAAATGCGTCCTTCTTTTTGCCCGATTTGAAGGATGGGTCTGATGTATCCTCGGTGTTCTTGGATATCCCAGGATTCATTGCGAGACCAAGCAAGCTGTGGTCAGAGGAAAGGTTACTTGGCGCCGAACAGTGGTGAAAATTGGAAGTTCTTTTTATTGCTGTTTTGCACAATATGCTTAACTACGTATTTTTTGTTGTTGAATATTAGAGAT
>NW_015150826.1:745341-754346 GCF_000732505.1 Cyprinodon variegatus
TAGATAATTTTACAGACGCTTCTCAGGCATAATACTGCCAGTACCGTCTCAGTTCATCTCTCTCAACTTGCCGTAGTTACTTTCGAGCGTAATGGGCGATCTCGCAATCGCTAGTTTGTTGGCTCTGTGCTGCCGTAGCGCAAAGATGTCTGCCTCCATGGCTGCGAGACCCGCCCTTACGTAATTATAAATAATGAATTCTAAGGCAACGCAAATATTAAGGTTAAGAGGCTGAGCTCGTAGATGATAATAAATAACATAGTTATGCATAATATATTACATTTCTGACTGTATATCCCTGAAATTATTACACACTGTAGCTTTAAATACTCTGGACTCTATTGCCAATCTGAGCCCGCCTTGGGAGAGGTTAAGTGCGGCTGCCCAAATTGAGCAGATTCTCCTCTCTAAATCCACATTCATTTCTCCCCCAGTGTTATCTGAACTGTTCGAAGAGTTGGAGTGGAACCATTTAACAGCCAGCGCCCAACTCTTCAACAGACCTGCACCACCCGAACCATCATTCCATCACCTTCCCACTCTGTTGTCAATCGCCTCCGACCCGGTTCCTCCACCATCACTAGCTGTTGGTCAGCCTGACACCTCCACTTCCTCTCCGGTGGGTCAGCCTGACGCCAGTTTCAGTTCCCCTCTTAACCAGGTCAGTTTCCCCTATGGCTTAGGTCGTCACCTCCATGACCAGCAGCTAGGTTCACGAGTTAGAGGTTTTAGATCTGTACCCATGATGACACCTGATGCAGTCAGAGCTCCCGCTATATAGGAGTCTCAGTTATGGGACTTCTTTTATGGGCAAAGGGAAGATCTATTTCCCTTCCTACCACCTCCATCAGCTCCCCACCAGCCAGCACTTCCCGAGCCAGAGCCCTTTAGCGGGCCAGATCCCAAGCCCTTTAAAGGGCCAAGTCCAGAGACCCATTAGCGAGCTCTGTGCCGTCCAGAGACCCCTTAGCGAGCTCTGTGCCGTCCAGAGACCCCTGAGCGAGGTCTGTGACGTCCAGAGCACGCAAATGAAATAGTCTCAGATTTGAAGCTCGGGGAAAGTTAATCTCCAAGAGCCCTTGGCCAGCGCTCCCTTCCCCCTCCGAGGTTGTTCCAGTCGGCGGCTAACTGAGCTTTTTAGCCCTGCCTTTGTCTCAGTCGGCTATATATACTCTCCCTCTGCTGTCACTCCTTGTTTGTTCCTTGTTGTTGCTGGTCTTGTCGTCGCTGGTCTCTCATTGCTGTTGCCTTCGTACCTCGTCTCTCCCTGGCTCCTCGTGTTTGGTTTCCCCTGATGTCTCCATGGTTCTGGTTCGTTATTTTTTTTTTGGATACCAGCCTTTGTTTACCGTTTCACCAATAAAACTGAAAGAAATCACCTCAGCCTATCTGCCCCTGCATCTGGGTCCACTGACACTACTCTGATACTGCCCAGAAATTCATTCTAAAAGGAAAACCAAACAAATTCTTACGTTCCCACTTTTGTTCCGATTAAGCTGATCAAACCTCGGGGCCTTACTGGGATTTTTCATTCAAGGGCAACATCTAAGGAAACAGTTCAGTGTTTCTACTGTTAAAAATCAGTTGCCTGCCTTCATGGTTTATTTGAGACAGTCTTCATCTTCAAACAGCTGCTAGGGACCAGTTTGACACCCATACCACACCCTGACCCCACAGCTTCATGCTACCACCACCATGTTTTAAGGTGGGGTTGATGTGCCGCGTTTCCATTATTACAATTCTGAATGACTCTATAACCTCCTTAGCGGAGGTAATCTTTTAGCTTGTGTGTATAAGATAACTTTAAAGATTATGGACAGCTTTGAACAAAGTTGTTCTTATCAAAGAACAATTAAAATGTAAAAATGATCCAAATCATGGGGAGTTTTAACTATAGCTTTATGTCACAATATGGGGGAAAATGTGCTGTTTGGCAGAGGTCTGTGCACTCACCACCAGAATCCACATCCTCCGTTACCGCTATGTCCCACTCACGTACATTGTGCCATCATGTTAACCAATGAGAACTTTTCCACATCCACCACTACTGCTCCGCACATCATCGTCCACGTACATATTCTCTCTCCTTCACAGTCAAAATACAGTGTCAAGCTATTTCTTTCTGTAGACTTTGCTTTGCACAGGCGGTTTTTAACAGAGCGGTTACGGAGGATGTGGGATTTTTGGGGTCGGAGTGCTTTTCTAGGTTATCTCATATAATCCTTATAAAAGAGAAGTTTATGACAGGACCCCAAATAAAAGCAGAGGGTGGTTAAAATAAATTCCTATTTTTCTGTATCTAAAGAAAAATACAGTTATTCATGTTGTTTTTCTATTATATTTCAACACATAAACAAACTAACAGTATAAGTATCTCAACCAAATCAAATCACAAACAGGAAATGTTTGAACTGTGTCTATATGAGAAAGCAGTTCCTCACCAGCAGCTCTGAAGGCGTTGGGCAGCTCATCCGCACCTATCACACCTGAGCCGTCTGTGTCATAGCTCTTATACACACCCTAAACAGGAAAAAGAGCAGTTGAGTCAGTTTCCTGGTTCGCTACCTAGAAAGAGGAGAAAAAAACAAGCAAAAACTTTCTAGCAGTTCTAGAAAGAAGTGACTGCTTTAACCTAAGATACACTCAGACATTTCCTGTTTGGGTTGTGGCGCATGCAAAGATCAGTCGATATGAATCAAGAGAAAGTTTAACCCAGCGTTTAGTCAAATCAGCTAATAACGTCAATATTCCTGACAACTTTGTTTTTATTCACTGTATGATTAACATGAAGCCGAGCAGAACCTACCTGCCACTTCTTTATGTTGTTCCAGAGCTGTTTGAATTCATGGAAGCCTAGTTTCCCAGTGCTGTCCGACTAAAAGAGTGTTAAGGAATGGCTCCAACCTCATCCATCACCCCAACCCTTCCTGAATACAGTTTATTGGTCCATGAAAATCATTATGTACATTAGGGGTGGAACGGTTCACAAAATCCACGATTCGGTTCGGTTCACGGTTTTGTGGTCACTGTTTTCGGTTCGGTATATGTTGATTGTTAGGAAAATCTCTAAGCTGACATGTTGGTTGTGTTGCTGTTAGCAATGCTTGCACACTGTTGCACTTTTATCCACAACTTTCTTTCCGCCGTCATTGTAGGTCATTCTAAATGCAAAGTGGTCCCATACAGCAGACCTATAAAGTGCTGCTGGCGCGTCTTCCAGCTCGCCATACCCACACAATTCTTTACAACAACTGATTTTTTTCTGCTACACCCGGCTACGCTGCTTCGCTTCTTCTTCTTGTTTACTACTGGTGGTTGGCTTTGGTCGCAGAACCGCCACCTTCTGCCTCCTTCCGCCACCTCTGGAGTGTAAACGCTTCGCCTATGATAAAAAAGGAACAGCGCATGAACCGAACCCAACACATGCGAACCGAACCTAGACGGTCAAACCGAACGGTTCGTTTTCATAAACCGTTCCATCCCTAATGTACATAGTTCAGTTGCTTTCAACGAGAAGAGAGAAAGGATACATCCATGACAGCCACCATGCTTCTGCAGGACTCTATGGAAAAACCATCCGTCTTCAGGTCTCCATCTAAGAGTTGGTTACACAAACAGGAAAATGATTCTAAGACTGATACAAGGTTCAGGTTGCATGCAGCAGAAGCAGCAAAAAACGCACATTCTGCTTAATTTTTTATGCTTGTATAAATTTAGTTCTGATGCCCAGCTTAAGTGTATTTGCTTCTCTGGCAGCACAGTGGAAAAGTGGGTCTGATGCGCGGTGGGTGGAGTTACCTTATCATTTCTTTGCCTGTAACAATGCCAGCTATATTTGTTGTGACCAGTGGGTAAAAGGTAGTTTTAGTATGTTGAGTGAGAAAGTCCACCTGAAAACTTCATCTGTGCAGTCAGGTCATCTAGATTATGATCCTGCCTTAAAATGTTATTTCGCTATTGGACCTGCACAGACCCCCACTTACCGGCAGTGGGCTGTCACTGGGAATCCCATTGAACGGCAGCCTCTGTCCCGGTCCCCTCTTCTCAGTTTTCTGCTACTGTTTGCAGCAGCTGGAAGGCCTTTTTCACATACGTAATCCAAACTGCAGGGACCAAACTAATAAAATCTAACATATAGCTGGCAGGTTTTAACATTTTAAGTTAATTTAGGCGTTATTAAACTGTTTCAGGGGGGGAGTCATGTCAATCTGCATCAGTCCTGTGTCTGTCTCCCCTCCCATCTCCCAGATCAGCTTCTCTGATTGGTTGATGACACGTCAAGCAGCACAACTCCTGCAGCTGCTGTTTCTGAAGTGCTTATGCTGCTCAAAACGTGCTGCGGGACCTTTTGCTGCGCATCAACCATTGACTTTGTATGTAAACCAGCTGCTTCTGCTGCCTCTGCTGCTTGCGGTCTGAACGTAGCATTAGGTAATGGCTGAACACTAAGGAGATACAGGGAAATAAGCTTAAACATGTCCTGGATATACACGACTTACGCTTGGTGATGATCTTGTTCAGGATGTTCATTAGCTCATTAGGGCTCACCTCCATGTCCTTGGTGATGGAGACAAAAAGGACAAGATGAGAAAAAAAAGAAAAACATGATGGTACCTTGAATCATGAGGTCACTAGAAGAAGTAGGAGAGACTCACATCTCCTGCAAGTTGCTTAAACACTCTGCGAAACTGCTTCTCCTCATCACTCTCATGCTGCTCTGCATAAACAGGCCTGCGTGGAGGAGGCTGCGGGACAGAGACACCAACAGAAATGGAAACATGGCTGAAGGTAGTGTGAAGTTGAAATTGTGAGTTCAACTTATATCTTTCTTTATAAGCAAGCAGTATATTTGTTGAAGGTCACAAGGGTGTAAGATGGCCTTGCAGAAACTTAGTTTTTTAACAGGATAAACATCTGTGCAGAAGCTGGGAACGGTCAGTATGAAATAGGTGTTTAAATAGTAACAAGCAAGAGTAATTAATGGTAAAACAGCTACTATGAAACACCTAAAGAGGTCAGTTCTGTGGAAACTATTGTATTGTGCGAGTTTCTTTTATTGTTTTAAAACCCCTTTTACGCGCGAAAGTGATCTATATGTAGAGGGGGAATGAGCCACCCCAGTAGGAGCTCACAGAGATTCTGTGTAACTGTGAGCTCTCCACTTGCAAGTGTCTAAATTAAAATGAAGCTTTGTTCCTTGCAGTGTGCTGTGTCTCAGTCTCCGATTTCTAACAAACTTTACAGTAGTCAGCCTAATTCCCCGATGATAACCACAAAAGAGGTCCACTACAGGAGTATCTGATTCCTTCTTGGACCTAAGTACATGCGTCACAACCAAAACTTAAAATCTGGAAAACACATCGGGTAACATGCCAACACTGAGATCTTTGATGCATGTTTTGGTGACCAAAAAAAAACATAAATTCCTTTAATCTTGTCTAGTGCTCAATACACCCCGTCTACTTCTGAGGTTAGGCTTGAACCTTTCCTTTTTGATAAAGCTTACAGTTAGAGAGGCTCAGGCTCTCCTAAGCTATCTATAGTTATGCCGCTATAGGCTTAGACTGCTGGAGGACATAGGGACCTTTTTTCCATCATTCTATCTCTATTCTCCCACTGTGCAGAATTTGTTCTCTAACACTATGCTCTCTGTGCTTTTTTCTCATAGTAGCTTCATCTGGTCTGCTCCTTGGTCGTTTGGTCGTGACTCCATCCTGGAGAGAAATATCAGCTTTGCTGCTGTCATCAGCACCTTTGTTTCTAGATGTTCAAGAACTGCCTGGTTTTCAGTGTAGCCCTGTTTCTCTGACTGTGACTGGCTGGATGTGCTCTCTTCATCCTCTGAAATGGGAGCTGGATAAGAGCTCTTCTGCCTGGCTGTGTGTTTCCTGTATGGGTCCGCCTGCGGAGCGAGTTGACTTTTTGTATCTCTGCTTCTATTTCTATGTCTGCTTCTGTCTCCTTGAGTCCCAGTCTGCAGATGGCCGCTCACACTGAGCCTGGTTCTGCTGGAGGTTGCTTCCTGTTAAAATTGAGTTTTTCCTCTCCACTGTTGCTACAAGCATGCTTATTGGGAGGGATTGCATTCAAGTCAATGAGTCGATGCAATCAACTGGTTTTCCATAGAGAGAAAACTTTTAATTAATTTGACTGTATGATCTGTAAAGTGCCTTAAAATGACATGTGTTGTTAATCGGTGCTATATAAATAAACTGGACTGAACCTCTGAAAAACAAACAAAAAAAAAAAAAAAACATTCTTAGCAAAAGAAGCAAATGGGAAGCACCCAGGATGGGACTGCTGTGTGCATCTTCAATGTACATGGATGATCAAATCAAGCACTTACAGGATCTGAGGGCACAAACTGATTTGGATCGATGTTGCTGCAAAGAGAGGATCAGATGGAAATGACTGCCAGAGGCACAAACGCTGCTCAGATTGACATCATGTTGACAAACTGGATTAATTCTTACCTGACAACGTCAACCAAGCCACCTACAACTTTTTTAAGTAGAAACATCTTCTGTAAACAACAGATAACAGGAAGTGAACTTAAGGCCTGGAAGACTATGAATGTGAAAACAAATGCATGACTCAAAGAACGGGTCCTATGAGGCACAGGTTTCAGACTCTTTTCACAGTCAACTGTCCTCTACCTTTTAAATGGTTCTCACAATTGCTTCAGCACACTTGAATCAAACAATCAGGTCATGGGAAAGACTTCAGATAACCAGACTTTACATTGAGGAGGTCATTTAGCCATTTGAATCAGGTTTGATAGTCCAGTGACATATCTAAATGGTAATCAGATCTCCAAGACTTGACTTTGAAACCCCAGTTTTCCTTTAAATAACACATACAATGTGAGGACTGAACGAAACCCCAGAACAAAGCGATCTAATTTTGAAGCATTTGCTTCACCGGATGCCAGGCCTACTAGTCCAACGGGTGGGGCCGGTTGTCGTTAACGAGGATTTACTTTGCCTTCTTCAGACTCAGAGCAATTAGACAGGGACGCGCCCCACGGCTCCTCCACACACTTCCTGTTATGGAAGAGGAAACTACTGAGGAGGAAAATCTCACAACTGGGACATGGCGGTGCTTAAAACAGCTATCACATCTGGAGGGTTACATGCTTTCAGTGGATGTTGGTTATAAAAAGGTAGCCCAGCTTAGTTTGTGTTTTGAATAGGTCTACTTCAACCCCGTGGGAGATTTAAGTTCTGAGTTGTACAATAGCACTTACTAATTACACACCGTGAGTTTAGAGCAGTGTTCGGACCCGAAGTAGCTAGAATACTTAGCGTTTAGCTGTGCAGACATCGTTTACCTCAGAAAACTTAACGTTGGAGTAAAAATGAACATATTAACTAAAAACAGACAAGCACGTCCTATCTACAAGTATATGTTTACGTTGTGTTACCGTGTGGCTGTAGGCCTTTAAACTGGAATGCGGCTGTCTGTCTTAACCTCCGAACAATATTAATACGGACCAGGATCAGAACAACTGACGCAGGAGCGAAGAATGTTGGAATCGGAAACCTCACAGCAACTTCCGCTTTCATCCTGTCAAAATAAAATACGGCTATGAAGAATTCCCCCTTTAACAGCAAGCCTATAAAGTAGACACGGAAAAAATATATTTCGGATGATTTTGATGACTTAATAAATTTGTAAAAATATCCATATGTCTAGAAGAATAGCTAAATGTTGTAACATTGTTTTGTTAGGTTTGTTTGTAATGAGTTGTCATAGAAGCTCTTAGCAGGAAAGGTCCCACGTTGTTCTCTGTTGTTTTTGTCCAATAGCCTCATAAAGTGCATGCTATAGGAAAACTGACTCATAGAACCAATAATGAAAAGCCCATGGAGTCTGTAAAATCTCACACAAGAAACTTGTAAAAGCTGAGCAAATTGGCGAGGACTGCCCCTGAGCTGAACCATTTATTTATTTATTTATTTTTTTTTTTGAACTACTAAGGAGCAGCTTTGCAACTACTAATTAATTCAGAGCACGTTTTAAAGTTATTCATTTCTATGGCTTGTATTCATGATGCATTCATTTGTGTGGTCTAACCCAGACCACACAAACACATCCATGAATAGCAGGAGCTGCAGAACGAAGACATGACTTGTGACAGGAAGTGGACCAAGACTCAATATGGCGTTCAACCCAGTTGGGGATTGTGACGTTCCAACCACTTAACACATCCATTACCAACATATATCTAACCTCAGACCTAAACCTAACTCCAAGCTGAGTCCAAAGCTACAGAATGTCTTTGAAATAGCCAGGACTAAGCACTGAAAAATGTGGCTAATATATTTGTGATGAGTGGTTTTTGGCGCCCCCTACTGGTTGGCCTATAAATACTGGGGAACAGCTGACAATTTTACAGAACCTGTTCGGCCCCCAATGAATGCTCCGGTCTGGCTATCTTCTTTGTAGTGTTGGAGTTGGGTATACGAGGGATTACTGGACTTTTTATTGCATTACAACTGTTGGTGAACCAGAGGGGAGGTTAACCAGAGTATTTGTTTTTCTCTACCATTCATTACAGGTAATTATATTACATTAAATGTTAGTAATTTATGTTGTCAGTTGTCAGTTATGTTTACCACTTTGTTAGAAACGGTTGTCAGTTATGTTTGTCAGTTGCCAGTTATGTTTACAGTGTCTCTTAGATTACTTGTTAGTTGTTTTTAAGATGTTTACTTTATTTTGCTTTGCTTTTAAGTTATTTAATAACTGATTTTACTTGCTGTCTGTATTTGTTTTTCTAAATTGTTTGATTTATATAGAAAAAAACAAAAACAAATTGTATTGAACTCATTTTAAATGTATATTGTATAAGAAAGAAAACTATCAAATATTATAAGAAAAGGTCCTGTGAATTTAAGTAGATTCATTGTGTATGTAAGTGTCATGATGGGCTAAGGACTTGACCCATACGCAGAACACTACTGGAGACTGAGTAAAATTTTGAACAAAGTTTATTGAGAAAC
>NW_015150826.1:756086-757842 GCF_000732505.1 Cyprinodon variegatus
TATGTGGGACCATGGGCGGGTTGGAACAGGTAGAGGACGTAGCAATCCAGAGGGCGGTTGATGGGTGGGTTTAATTCTGGTGCAGATGGGACAGGCCAGTACGTACTCCTTCACGTCCTTGTGAAGGGACGGCCACCAAAAACGACGTGTGATCAGAGCAATAGTTCTGCTTACACCAAGATGAGCTGAGAATTTGGATGTGTGCATCCACTGGATGAGGCGGGATCTCACTGAGGAAGGAACATATGTTTTATTTGGAGGACTGTTACCTGGGTCAGGTTCAGAGGCCAGGGCTAAGTTGATGAGATCGGTGATTTCCCAGGAGACGGCTGCAACAGTACACGAAGAGGGAAGAACAGGCTCAGGTGTTTCAGGTCGATCAGAGGAGTACAGACGAGAGAGAGAATCAGGTTTCACCTTCTTGGAACTGGGTCTGTAAGAGATAATTGGGTTGAAACGGGAGAAAAACAAAGACCATCTGGAGTGACGAGGATTGGATCTTTTGGCTGATTGGAGATATGCCAGGTTCTTGTGATCAGTCCAAACTAATACTGGATGCTCGGCACCTTCGAGCCAGTGTCTCCATTCCTCCAAAGCGAGTTTAATGGCCAGGAGTTCTCTGTCTCCGACATCATAATTTTGCTCAGCCGGGGAGAGCCTACGTGAAAAAAAGGCACATGGGTGAGTCTTTTGATCAGAATCAGATTGTTGAGAAAGAACTGCTCCAACACCAGAGTCAGATGCATTCACCTCTAGAATTAACTGCTTAGAAGGATCAGGCTGGACCAGGATGGGTGCACTGGAAAAGAGAGTCTTAAGTTTCTTAAAGGCTGCGTCCGCCTCAGGTGTCCATTGGAAAGTCTTCTTTACCGAAGTCAGGGCTGTGAGAAGTAGAGCAGTTTGGTTATAATTTCAAATTAATCGTCTATAGAAATTAGCAAACCCCAGGAACCTTTGAAGTTGCTTACGGTTCTCTGGAGTAGGCCAATCCAGAACAGCTCTTATTTTTTCTTCAGATGGCTTCACCTGCCCGCCTTCAAGCACAAACTCAAGAAATGTAACAGATGGTTGGTGAAATTCACATTTCTCAGCCTTAACGAAGAGCTTGTTTTCGAGCAGCCTCTGAAGAACCAGGCGGACGTGTTTCTTGTGATCTGAGAGGTTCCTGGAATAGATCAGAATGTCATCGATGTAAACGAAAACAAAAACATTTAGAAAATCTCTGAGGACGTCGTTGACTAGGGCTTGGAAAAAGGCAGGAGCGTTTGTAAGACCAAAAGGCATGACCAAATGCTCAAACTGGCCAATGGGGGTCTTAAAGACTGTCTTCCATTCATCTCCTTCTCTTATCCTAAGGAGATGATAGGCGTTTCTTAAATCAAGCTTGGTGAAGACCGTAGCTCCTTGAACTGGTTCTAAGGCTGATGCCAGTAGTGGAAGTGGGTATTTATTTTTGATGGTTATCTGATTCAGTCCCCTGTAGTCAATACAGGGTCGAAGGGAACCGTCTTTCTTTCCCACAAAAAATAAAAACCAGCACCGAGAGGGGATGAAGATGGCCTTATAATACCAGCAGCTAGAGACTCATTTATGTATTTCTCCATCGTTTCACGTTCAGGCTTGGAGATGTTAAATAATCTACTGCTGGGAAGAGGAGCTCCTGGTAGTAAGTCTATGGCACAGTCATATGGTCTGTGGGGTGGAAGAGACGTTGCAATGACCTTACTGAAAACTGGTGCCAGATCATGATACTCGG
>NW_015150826.1:759671-762763 GCF_000732505.1 Cyprinodon variegatus
GTGTAAGTTTGTGCATTGTCTTATGGTGTAAGTTTGTGCATTGTCTTATTTCTAAGTTTATGCATTGTCTTATATTGGATTAAACTCTGTAATTCTGTGACGTCAACACGCAATGCTGGTTTTCCTTGTGGCCACACGCAGCTCGCCGAGAGGAACCTGGGAAAGGAAGAGAGAAGCCAACCTTTTTCCAAAGTTAACTATTTTTAGAATATTTTCTTCCTTAACACAACCCATTTTGAAAATGCACCAATCATTACTAAACAGTATTTGTAAGGGCCACTACTTGGTAGTTCATTAAAATCCATATGCATCACTTAAACTTCCTCTGGTTCTAGAAAATGTCCTTGTTTTGGTCTTATATTACCTTGAGGATTATGTCTAACACAAACTGCACAGGCTTTACCAAAACGTTTCTGCATAAGAATTAAATCCATATTTTTTAAAATGTTGCTATATTAAAGTTACCATCCCTCCTGTTTGAGACATAGCATGGCCCATGGCTCAAAATAGCTGCTGCTTTCAATATGGGGAAGCTGCTGTTCCCACAGGGTCTAACCCTTTAGAGTAGTACGCTACAGTTTTGAGCTTATCAGCATGAGGCTGTAACAACACAGAGGTTATATAACTTGCCTTACCGTCGACTGTTTGGATGAACAGTTTTTGATCATTTGGTAGAGCTAAGACAGTTGCTGAGAAAAGTTCTGCTTTTAGCTCTGAATTGCTGTTCTGCTTCTGGAGTCCATTAGACATTGGATTGTCTCTGACATAGCTATTGGTGTGTTATAAATAAAGCTTCAGAGAGGCTGAGTTTTTTTTTTTTTTTTTTTTTTAGTTTTACATAATGTGGACTCCAAGCTCTGCAGTAATTGCATAATTCTAAAAATGGATTTATTCTTTAGTTACTGGCTTACGGTCTCTTGCTATTGCAGTTTTTCACTGATCTTTTTTACCTTCTTCTGAAATAACATGGCCCAAGCAACAGACTTGTTTCTGCACCCGCTAAATTTTTTACAACTGGTTTTATACTTTCCTTTGCTTCACATTTTAGCAGATATTTCTTTATCTGCGGCCTGTATTGCGAGTTAGGAACTCTTTTAAATGGATCTACAATTGTCAACAGTCCTACATCAATTTTTCCTGTAGACCACAAAGCATTTGGAATATCTTTTAAATCATTTTCATCAGATTGTGATAGCAAAGAATGCTGAGTTTTTTAACACATGCTAAATCTTGGACCCGGGGTTTTACATCGAACAGAATTTTATAAGGGTGTTTCCATAGTTGGAACAGATGGACATGGAGCAGAGATGGTAAGCATGTTGCATAAAACACAGGAGGATTTAGTTGCAACTGTCATGATAGGTTTCAGTGATTTAACCCACATGCAGAACACCACGGGAGACTGAATGAAAGTTCAACAGTTTATTTGGAAGAACACACAGAATAAATGATCAGACAGGTTCTGGTACTGGTCCGGGACTGGTATCACTGAGTTATCTGTAGAGAGGGATTGTTTGGTTAGCCAGATGGCAGCGAAATCTTGACAGTGTCTTGATTCTGATTTGTACCTGATGAGGTTCAGGCTAATCAATGGAGAGAGGGAACCAGTTGGGTCCAGAGTCAATGGCTATCGAGGTTCAGACCTTTAGTTGTTCTCCTAGTTCTCCCCAGAGAACTAGCTGGGAGATTCTGACTGATGATCTTCAGGTTTGCCTTCTTTGGGCAGGCAGGCAGGTTTCCAAACATGAACTCCTCCAGAGCTACAGACTTCAGTCGGGTTTTCCTAGGAGCAGAGAAGACAGAAGCAGATTAGAACCAGGGTTACTCTCCTGAGTAGACTGAGATTCTATATGCAGGCTTAGGCTCAGGTTCTGCTAATCAAAACTGGTCAACACTCCGGCGCTGAAGACAGGTCTGGCCGCTGCTTAAGTAGTGGGTCTCCTAATCAGGTGAATCAGCCTCAGGTGTGCAGGAGGCTACAGCTCAGGAGACCCACGGCGCTCTCTGCTGGAGGAAGGTGGCAGATCTCCAGATCCCAACAGCAACGGCATTACATGTTCTATTCGTACAGCCTTCATTCCCCCAGCATGGGGAAAATTGCAATGCCTTTTTTTTTTATCAAGTCTCGCCCTAACAGATTAATTGGTCCAGTAGGTGATATTAATACAGAAGCATGCAACGTTTTACCTGTTTGAAGGTTTTCTATTTCTATTGCCTTTGACATCCATTCTTGGGATGTTTGGCCATTTGCTGATTTTACAAAAATTGGCATTTTAGATGCTGTTAGCATTTACATTATCTTTAATACAAGTATTACAGGCTCCTGAATCACAAATAAGTGTAACTGCCTGTCCATCAATTGTAACTACTATTTATGTTTGTTTTTTTATTTTTTATTATGTGGTTTCATACTTTAATAAAATATATATATATATATATAAATACATATATATCAGAACAACTGTTCTCATTGTTGCATTTAGTCATGTTTCCTAACCAGCGGACAACAAGGCCTCCTTCCAGCAAAATAAAGTCTTTGTCATGATGGGTACTCTAAGAGTGACCCAATTATGCAGAACACCACTAGACGGACACAGGAATAAAAGTTCAACAAGTTTATTTGGTCACAAGCACACTGATTATACTGGTTCTGGTTCGGGCCTGGATACTGGTTCACCGGAGTCTGCGTGAGAGACAGTTCAGTTAGTGTAGCACGTTGGAGCTTGCTTTCTTGATTGTTACTGATTGTACCTTGAGGGTTCTTGTGGTTAGCTTTGGGAGGGTCACTGTTGGATCTGGAGAGGAGTTGATCAGCAGAGTCCGTTTGCTGCTTCAGCGTCTCACTTCTAGTTTTGAGCAGACCTTGGCTTTGGGTTTTCCAGCTCTTGGTCCAGAGCTGCATGGAAGTTCACTGAGGTTCTTCAGGTTTGGCTCTGAGGGTCGGCTCGGCTGGTTAGCTCTTCCTGAGCTCCACAGAGGAGAAACTGGTTTCCTGGAAGACAGAGACAAAGGTTAGAATCCAGGCTGGATTCAAAGTCACAAAGATTCGCTGACCAACTGGATCAACACTGCACCTGCGGCGCTGACTCGCT
>NW_015150826.1:764738-772336 GCF_000732505.1 Cyprinodon variegatus
TTTTTTTTTTTTTTTTTTAGCCCCTGCTGAGATATGAGGCTGGACATCTCCCATTAACATATTTTTAGTTGCTGCTGATATGGTGTTTCATCTTCATCAATGTAGGGTATACCATTGCAAATCTACATTCCTTGTTATTTTATTTTATGGACCTTAAATATCTATAATCCACCCTCCTGTGCAAAACTTCTAGGCTGCGTCTGGTCTGTAGATAAAGGAAGATCTGATTTACTCAGGTCATCCAATTGTGGATACAAATTGGGCAATTTGCCTGGGGGGTTAAACGATTATATGGCCGTGATATATGTTTTTCAGTCGCTACCATAGTTTGATTGACTAAAGTCATTTACTGACGGGTTCTTTTGTTTATAACCTAATATTGTTGGAGAAAATCACTACTCCCCCCCCCCCCCCCCACTCCTGCAGATTCAAGCTGTCTCCTTCTACAAGGGGTTTCATTATCTTCTGGTCGCACAAACAACTTACAAGACGGACAAACATAACATTAAAGACGGACAAAAATAACAAATCTATTAATTTTATTTTTCAGAATAACCTCCTGTCTACTTTGCGCCTGCATTATATCAACACCTCGCTATTGGGAGCTCATTTATTTAATTATCTATCTATTTATTTTTTATTTATCTATTTTTGCACTAGTACACTTGTTTCTAGCTGGCACACAACATTTCTCCATTGATCTACTTCCACACACCATCTATTTCATACTTTTCCTTCCACTTCTATTTTAAATTACTCAGATCAATCTGACACAAACTTTTCATTCCCTTTATGATCTTCTCTATACTCTTTCCTGAACCCCTGAACCCATCCTTTTTTATTCTTTTACCTCCCTTGCACTTTCTAGTTATTTTATCTTTAAGTTCAATAATTTTTGGGGAATTTAGGCGTCCCTCAAAACCATATTTTTTTATCCATATATTTAAGTGTTTACTTTTTGTTGGATCTTGCGCTTCTACAAACTTCCAATTGTTGGTTTTAAATTATCTCTAATTTTACTTTGACCTTTACCCATTTTAAAGAATTTAGTCCAGTACAAACACCTAGGGTATTCTAAGCACTGGATGTTTATTCAGCAGGACAGCACCCAAAAACTGTTGTGGTAATTTCTGCTTCTACCTTTTCAGGTGAAAAATTCTTGCCTCTGCATCCACAAGAGCTGTACTGTATTTACCCCTGCTGTTTTAGTATGAAACAAAGGAACCTAAAAGTTTGAAAAAACTCCTATTTTTCCACAGACACTTCCGGGGGTTTGTTGCCCAGTTAGGACGTTATTTGCTCTATTTTACTGCCTGAGTAGAGTCTAGAATACCTCAGGGCTTTTTTACACTCAGGCTCATTCCATTTAAGTTAAAACCTACTTACGGACTTGACAGGACTCCGCAGTCTTCCTGGATTTCACCCACGTCCTCGGGTATCGTCAGATATGTTAGTATCTGGCTCGAAGGACCAAATTAATGTCAGGTCTAAGCACCTAAAACATCATACATACATACAGGAAAAGAAAGAAGGCACAGAGACAATTAATTTAGTTAATCGCGAGGAGAATAGGAAGGAGACTGCAGAGTTTACAAATCTCAAACCCACTCTGCAGTCTTCAGATTTCTTCTTGCCCTTTATTGAAGAAAAGGGGATGTCCCTAATTACATCAGCTGAGGTTTAACTAAAGGGAAAAGGGAAACAAAAGGATCTTACTTTAAACCTCAGCACAAATGTTAAAACCAAGCATGTGGTTGTTTTACAGTTGAATTGTGCTTAAGAACACATGTTTAGAAGAAACATGTATTAGAGGCTGTTCAGGTCTCTTTTACAACCCAGCAGTGATAGAGGATGTTCAGGCCTCCTTTAGAACCTTTATCTGGAACAATCTTAAGCAAGAGTAAATAAAAGATGAATGAACACATTATACATCATAATAGTTCATTAGAACACAACCCATGAAACACAAATTCAGGAGTATAAAGAAACTATTTCTAACATTAACTGACCCAGAGAAGGGAAGGTTCTGGGTCTGAAAGGACACATAGAGGAAAAGGTTCTGATTCTCAATGGACCCAAAGAGGAGGAGGTTCTGGTTATAAACAGACAGAGAGAGAAGAGGTTCTGGTTCTGAATGGACCAAGAGAGGAGGATTTTCTGCTTCTGAACGGACCAAGAGAGGAAGAAGTTCTGGTTATGAACGGACCCTGAGATGAGAAAGTTCTGAAAGGACCGAGAGGAGGATGCTCTGGTTCTGAATAGACCAAGAGAGGAGGAGGTTCTGGTTCTGCAAGGATCCAGAGAGGAGGAGGTTCTGGTACTGAAAGGACTCAGAGAGGAGGAGATGGTACCGAATGGACCCAGAGAGGAAGAGGTTCTGGTGAATTCACCCAGCCAGCAGGCAGTGGTTCTGAAATGGACCCAGAGAGAAGAAGTTGGTTCTGAATTGACCTAGAGAGGAGGAGGTTCTGGTTTTGAACCGACCAAGAGAGGAGGAGGTTATGGTCCTGATTTGACCCAGAGAGGTGATATTCTGGTTCTGAATCGACCTGGATAGGAAGAGGTTCTGGTTCTAAATAGGCCCAGAGAGAAGGAGGTTCTGTTTCTGAATGGAACCAGAGAGGAAGAGGTTCGGTTTCTGAACGGACCCAGAGAGAACCAGATTCTGGTTCTAAATGGACCCAGAGAGGACGAGGTTCTGGGTTTGAACGGAGCCATAGATGTATGGCTCTTAATAGACCAGACATGAAGAGGTTCTGGTTGTGAATGCACCCAGCCAGATGGCAGTGGTTTTGAAATGGACCCAGAGAAAAGGAGTTGGTTCTGAATGGATCCAGATAGGTGATGTTCTGGTTCTAATCTAACCTAGAGAGGAAGACGTTGTGGTTCTGAATGGACCCAGAGAGGTGATCTTCTGGTTCTGAACCGACCTAGAGAGCAGGAGGTTCTGGTTCTGAATGGACTAAGAGAGGTTATGTTCTGGTGCTGAATAGACCAGGAGAGAAGGAGGTTATGGTCCTGAACAGAGCCAGATAGGAAGAGGTTCTGATTCTGAATGGGCCCAGAGAGGAAGAGGTCCTGGTTCTGAATGGACCCAGAGAGGGAGAGGTTCAGTATCTGAACAGACCCAGAGAGAACGAGATTCTGGTTCTAAATGGACTAAGAGAGGACGATGTTCGGGTTTTGAACCGAGCCATAGAGGTAGAGGTTCTTGTTTTGAAGAGACTCAGAAAGGAAGAGGTTCTGGTTCTGAACATACCCAAAGAAGAAGATTTTTGGGTTCTGAATGGACCCAGAGAGAACGAGATTCTGGTTCTGAACTGACCTAGAGAGGAGGAGATTCTGATTCTGAACTGACCGAGAGAGGAGGCGGTGGTTCTCAATGGACCCCGAAAAAAGGACATTCTGGTTCTGAACAGACCTAGAGAGGAAGAGTTTTTGATTCTGTATTGACCCAGAGAGAAAGAGGTTCTGGTTCTGAATTGACCGACAGAGAAAAGGTTCTGGTTCTGAATAGACACAGAGAGGAGGATGTTCTGGTTCTGACCGGACCAAGAGAGGAAGAGATTCTTGCTTTGAACGGAGCCATGGTTGTAGAGGTTTTTGTTCTTAATAGACCAGACATGAAGAGGTTCTGGTTGTGAATGCACCCAGGCAGATGGCAGTGGTTCTGAAACTGACCCAAAGAAAAAGGAGTTGGTTCTGAATGGACCCAGAGAGGTGATGTTCTGGTTCTAATCCGACCTAGAGAGGAAGACGTTGTGGTTCAGAGTGGACCCAGAGAGGTGATCTTCTGGTTCTGAACCATCCTAGAGAGCAGGAGGTTCTGGTTCTTAATGGACTTAGAGAGGTTATGTTCTGGTGGTGAATAGACCAGGAGAGGAGGAGGTTATGGTCCTGAACGGAGCCAGATTGGCAGAGATTCTGATTCTGAATGGGCCCAGACAGGAGGAGGATCTGGTTCTGAATGGACCCAGAGAGGAAGAGGTCCAGTATCTGAACAGACCTAGAGAGGAAGAGGTTCAGTTTCTGAACGGAACCAGAGAGAACAAGATTCTGGTTCTAAATGGACCCAGAGAGGACGAGATTCTGGTTTTGAACGGAGCCATAGATGTAAAGGTTCTTGTTCTGAATAGACTCAGAGAGGAAAAGGTTCTGGTTCTGAATGGACCCAAAGAAGAAGAGTTTCTGGTTCTGAATGGACCCAGACAGGAGGAGGTTCACGTTCTTAACTGACCCAGAGAAGGGAAGGTTCTGAATCTGAATGGACACATAGAGGAAAAGGTTCTGATTCTCAATGGACCCAAAGAGGAGGTGGTTCTGGATCTGATCGGACCAAAACAGGAAGATGTTCTGGTTCTTAACAGACCAAGAGAGGAAGAAGGTTCTGGTTCTAAATGGACCAAGAGAAGAAGAGGTTCTGGTTCTGAACAAATCGAGAGAGGATGATGTTCTGGTTCATAACAGACCAAGAGAGGAACAGGTTATGGTTCTGAATAGACAAAGATAGGACGAGGTTCTGGTTCTGCATGGATCCAGAGAGGAAGAGGACCTGGTTTTAAACGGACCCAAAGATTAGGAGGTTCCGATTCTGAATGGACCCAGAGAGAAAAGTTCCTGGTTCTGAATAGACAAAGATAGGACGAGGTTCTGGTTCTGCATGGATCCAGAGAGGAGGAGGTTCTGGTACTGAAAGGACCCAGAGAGGAGGAGGTGGTAAATGGTAAATGGCATGTACTTATATAGCGCCTTTATTCAAGTTAGGAGACTTGACCAAAGCGCTTTACACTACATTCATTCACCCATTTACACACACACTGATGGTGGCAAGCTACATTGTAGCCACAGCTGCTCTGGGGCTCACTGACAGAAGCGGGGCTGTTGTACACTGGCGCCACCGGGCCCTCCGACCACCATCAGTAGAGAATGCAGGTGAAGTGTCTTGCCCAACGACACAACGACACTGAAAGTCAGAGTCGGGGCTTGGACCGTCAACCCTTCGATTTCAGGGCAAACTCCTACATCCAACGCCACTGTCGCCCCAAGTACTGAATGACCCTAGAGAGGAAAAAGTTTGAATTCTGTACGGACCCAGAGATGGGTAGATTCTGCTTCTAAACGGAGACAGAGAGGAGCACGTTCTGGTTCTGAACGGACCCACAGATGAGAAGGTACTGATTCTGAACTGACCAGGAGAGGAGGCGGCGGTTCTCAACTGATCCAGAAAGAAGGACATTCTGGTTCTTAACAGACTTAACAGACCTAGAGATCAGAGGTTCTGGTTCATAACACACCAAGAGAGGAACAGGTTCTGGTTCTGAATACACCAAATAGGACCAAGCTTCAAATCAGAAGTTGAGGCCAAAATGCACTTTTCAGGCTGAGAGGAGCTCAATTTGGCCTCTCTAGCTGAAACAGACAAACCGTTAATGATACAGCCATGATTCTTTCTGGTAATCATTTTGACGTGAAAACTAACAATATAAAGTAGATTTGAGCAGATGTTTTTGGTTCCAAGCTTCAAATCAGAAGTTGAGGCCAAAATGCGTTTTTCAGGTTGAGAGGAGCTCAATTGGCCTCTCTAGCTGAAACAGACAAACCGTTAATGATTCAGCCATGATCTTTTCTGGTAATCATTTTGACCTGAAAACTAACAATATAAAGTAGATTTGAGCAGATGTTTTTGGTTCCAAGCTTCAAATCAGAAGTTGAGGCCAAAATGTGCTTTTCAGGCTGAGAGGAGCTAAAAATGGTCTCTCTAGCTGAAACGGAGAACCCATTAATGATACAGCTATGATGTTTTCTGGCAATCATTTTGATCTGAAAACTAACAATATAAAGTAGATTTGAGCAGATGTTTTTGGTTCCAAGCTTCAAATCAGAAGCTGGGGCCAAAATGCGCTTTTCAGACTGAGAGGAGCTCAGTTTGGCCTCTCTACCTGAAACAGACAAACCGTTAATGATACAGCCATGATCTTTTCTGGCAATCATTATGACCTAAAAAAACTAACAATATAAAGTAGATTAGAGCATGTGTTTTTGGTTCCAAACTTCAAATCAGAAGTTGAGGCCAAAATACGCTTTTCAGACTGAGGAGAGATCAATTTGGCCTCTCTAGCTGAAAAAGACAAACCATTAATGATACAGCCATGATCTTTTCTGGCAATCATATTGACCTGAAAACTAACAATATAAAGTAGATTTGAGCAGATGTTTTTGGTTCCAAGCTTCCAAGCTGAGAACCAAACCTGATCTGTTTTCTCTCCTCTCTGCTCCTCAGATTGAACCTGCCTGAAACCTGAACCTCTGGAGAGTTTCTCTGCCGGTAATCTGCCTGTCAGTTCTCAGAAGTTCTCTGGAGAACAGTTCCTGTCAAAGATCTGCCTGCCCGCTCACAGAAGATTACCGGAAACTCAATCATTGATCTGCCTGCACTCAGTAAGGCTCTGCCTCCGCCTCTGCCCTCTGCCTGTCGTCAGCCTCTGGACCCTCAAGGTTCCCCCCCTCTGCAGCTCTGCTCCACTCAAGAACAGTGAACCCACTCGAGACCAGTCAAATCACATCCTGGATTGATTAACCTGTGTGCTCTAACATAACCCTCTTGTGACCAGTCAAGCCACTCTCTGAACCATAACTACTTTGTACATTTATTGTCAAATAAATCTTTGAATTTTTCTTCTGCATCCGAGTGTTCTGCATGTGGGTTAGGCATATACGCCCGAATATGACAAATTTGGCCTATCTAGCTAAAAACAGACAAATCGTTAATGATACAGCCATGATCTTTTCTGGCAATCATTTTGACCTGAAAACTAACAATATAAAGCAGATATGAGCAGATGTTTTTGGTTCCAAGCTTCAAATCAGAAGTTGAGGCCAAAATATGCTTTTCAGGCTGAGAGGAGCTAAATTTGGTCTCTCTAGCTGAAACAGAGAAACCATTAATGATACAGCCATGATGTTTTCTGGCAATCATTTTGACCTGGAAAAACTAACAATATAAAGCAGATATGAGCAGATGTTTTTGGTTCCAAGGTTTGAATCAGAAGTTGAGGCCAAAAGGAGCTTTTTAAACTGAGAGGAGCTCATTTTGGCCTCTATAGCTGCAACAGAGAAACCATTAATGATACAGCCATGATGTTTTCTGGCAATCATTTTGACCTGAAAACTAACAATATAAAGTAGATGTGAGCAGATGTTTTTGGTTCCAAGCTTCAAATCAGACGTTGAGGCCGAAATGCGCTTTTCACAGTGAGAGGAAGTCAATGTGACCTCTCTAGCAGGAAGAGACAAACTGTTAATGATACAGCCATGATCTTTTCTGGCAATCATTTTGAGCTGAAAACTAACAATATAAAGTAGATTTGAGCAGATGTTTTTGGTTCCAAGCTTCAAATCAGAAGTTGAGGCCGAAATGCTCTTTTCACAGTGAGATAAAGCTATTTTGGCCTGTGGAGTTATAACAGACAAACCATTAATGATACAGCCATGATCTTTTCTGGCAATCACCTAGAGCTGAAAACTAACAATATAAAGTAGATTTGAGCAGATGTTTTTGGTTCCAAGCTTCAAATCAGAAGTTGAGGCCAAAATGCTCT
>NW_015150826.1:776197-781050 GCF_000732505.1 Cyprinodon variegatus
TTTTGGCCTCAACTTGTGATTTGAAGCTTGGAACCAAAAACATCTGCTCAAATCTACTTTATATTGTTAGTTTTCAGCTCTAGGTGATTGCCAGAAAAGATCATGGCTGTATCATTAATGGTTTGTCTGTTATAACTCCACAGGCCAAAATAGCGTTATCTCACTGTGAAAAGAGCATTTTGGCCTCAACTTGTGATTTGAAGCTTGGAACCAAAAACATCTGCTCAATTCTACTTTATATTGTTAGTTTTCAGCTCTAGGTGATTGCCAGAAAAGATGGCTTCCTGTTAAATCCAGAATAGAATTTAAAATCCTCCTTATCACCTATAAAGCTTTAAATGACACAGCTCCATCTGATATCAGAGATATTAGATTAGATTCGACTTTATTGTCATTACACAGGTACAGGTATAAGGCAACGAAATGCAGTTTAGGTCTAACCAGAAGTGCAATAGCAGCAAGTGCAGGATAAAATGATTCCATAAATACAGGAGATGGGTTTCTACTGAATAAGCATAGAGATGAATACCATTATAAACAGAATCTTACTAATAGATGAATATAATATATAGATAGATAACTAGTGTTATGATTGTTCCTAGTAGAATGGGAGGCAGATCTTTTAGTTATCAGGCTCCTGTCCTGTGGAACCAACTACCAGTTTTAGTCCGTGAGGCAGACACCCTGTCTACTTTTAAGGCTAGGCTTAAAACTTTCCTTTTTTGATAAAGCTTATAGTTAGAGTGGCTCAGGTTATCCTGAGCTATCTCTATTGCTATGCTGCTACTGTATAGGCTTGGTCTTTTGGAGGACATAGGGACCCCCATTTCATCATTCTGCTTCATTCTATCTCTATTCTCCCACTCTGCAAAATCTGTTAGTTCCATCTCTAACGTTATGCTTTCTCTGCTTTTTCTCATATTAGCTTCGCCTCAGCTGTGTTGATATTAAACACCTTTGTTTATAGATGTTCGAGATTGGCCTGTTTTTCAGTGTAGTCCTGTTTCTTTGAATGTGACTGGCTGGATTTGCTCTCTTAATCCTCCTCCTACCACACTACAAATTACTTTCCCATAACTCCAGATGTGACAAAAAGTATCTAAATCTGAAACTGATCTCTAAAAATTAAATTCAAGAAATAGCCTAGACTTCACTAAGTTAATAAACAAAGAAACCAAGTCAATATTTAAATTTTCCACCACCGTCCTCTTTCTACTACTATCAATTCACATTTGCTCTTTTTTTGTGTGTGAATCTAAAACCACAAATAAATCCATGTTTAGTGAACATTTTACCATATCTGTTGAAAATAGTTCTCAAAAGCACAAAAAGTGCCGACAGACGAACACAGTCAGAAAAACAATGAAACACTGTTTCTCTCTGTTCACAAAATGGACATTTATCTTCCCCAGAAGGATTAATAACAGAAACAAATCTACAATCTACATCTACAATACCATGAAGGATTCTCCATTGTAAATCTGCATGTTTTTTCATTAGTGGAAGCTTATACAATGATTTCCATTCAGGTTTGAATTCAGGTTTTAAGGAGAAATTAGTTCTCTATACTGTGTCATTGCTTCCATTGAGTTTGTGTTGATTGAGAGTTTTAACAATCATTCTATAGATAACTTTTACAGAAGCTCCTTCTAGGGAGATTCCTTTATTGTCCACCTAATCCAAAAAAGGGCCAGAGCAGTTCTTTATTCCAGGAAACCGTCTGAAGGATGGAAAAGGATCCAAGTGATTTGGTGAAACAGAACCCTCATGATAAACAACCAAAAGCGAACATTCATGTTCACTTAACTTGTGCTTCCAGTAGCACAAAAGCTGACCGACTGACTGCTGCTGTCTCTCCTTCCTCAGCAAAGACCACACAGAGAAAATACTCTTATAAAAAACTGGAAGAAGAGAAGAGTTAAAGTCAGTAGAGTCCATCAGAAAGAGAGGCAAATCCAGACCTGTGCCCCCAAATCTCCGAAGAATGCAGCATGATATACTCCTCCACACCAGATCTGCAGGTCCTGTGAGTAGTCTCTGAATAAACTGAAAACGAAAAGCAGCACCTCGTCCTCTATATGACATTTTAGGTAAAATCCACTTCCACTTCAAAAATCGACCCTTAACATTATCCAATACATTTTCCCATTTTTTTTGCACAAAAATGTTCCATTACCCAAGAACACACCTAAATATTTGAGGCCATCCTTTTTCCACATTAAGCCTCCAGGCAGACTGAGTTGATCCCCCAACTGACTTCCTACAGTTATAGCCTCACTCTTTCTGCAGTTTACTTTTGCAGATGAGATACAACCAAAATGAAAAACAGTGTTGACTAAAACATCAATATATTGCTGTGTGTTTACAAAACCTATTAAATCATCTGCATAAGCTGACAATTTTAAAGAGACATCACACCCAGGAATAGAAACACCACATAAATCTTTTCTCAGCTTATGAAGCAAAGGTTCAATTGCCAAAGAATAAAGCATCCCTGATAAAGAACAGCCTTGCCTCACACCTATTGAAACATTGAAAGGAGCACTTAAGCCTCCATTTATTTTAAGAACACTCGCATGTCATGATATAAAACCTGGATCATAGCTATGAAACCAGGGCTGAAACCAAAAGCAGCCAAAGTTTGCCACAAATACTGGTGTTCAACCCGGTCAAAAGCTTTTTCTTGATCTATAGAAATCAGACCAAAATCTATGCCCAATGAGCTGGAGATTTCCAAAACATTCCTGATTAAATTGACATTATCACTTATCAGCCTGCTAGGCACACAACACGTCTGCTCTTTGTGATTAACTGTAGACATAACTTCTCTAAGTCTGGCAGCCAGGACTTTGGAAAATATCTTGTAGTCCGTAGAGAGTAAAGGGCCTGGTCGCCAGTTCCTTAGATCCTGTAAATCTCCTTTCTTTGGAAGAAGAGTAACGACTGCCCGTCTGCAGCTCAGAGGCAGCCAACTTCTTTGCAGGCTGTTTGTGATCGCGTCCAGCAACTCCGTGCCAATCACAGACCAGAAGAACTTGTAGAAGTCAACAGGAAGACCGTCCATGCCAGGGGATCTACCATTCTTTAGGCACATCAAGGCAGCATGCAGTTCATGCAGTGTGACCTGAGCCTCCAGTTTTCGATTAGCTTCAGCATCCACCTGAGGAAGTCCTTCGTAGAAACCATCGCTCACATCTGGATTCACCAAATGATCACTCTTAAAAGGTCTTTATAGAATCTGGCAGCAAACTTCCTGATCTCAGAAGAACCTGACATAGTAGAACCACAGTCAGTCTTTAGGGAGTGAACAATCTTTCTTTGTCCATTCTTTATTTTTAGTCCCAAGAAAAAATGGGATGGTGCATCCATCTCTGTTACACTTAGGAAGCGTGATCTGACCAGGGCTCCTTTTGCTGTTGTGCCCAACAGGTTGGCCAGAACGGCCTTTTTAGCTTTGAGCGAATCTAAAGATCCTCGATTTCCTGTAGATGTTGCCAAACCCTGCAGCTCTACAATCTGAGTCTGCAAGCCTTTCATACATCTGGTTATGTCTCTAGTGATATTGCAAGTGAACTGTTGACACAACTGCTTAATTTGACATTTATCATAATCCCACCATTGTTGGACACAAGAAAAGAAAGATTTTGAGTGTTTATGACTGTTCCAAAAACACTCAAAAGCTTCCCTAAAAGCTCTATCGTTTAAAAGAGCTGTATTAAAATGCCAGTAGACACTCTGTAAACGAACATTTTTAATAAATACAGAGCAACAAACCAGACAGTGATAAGAAAAACTAACAGGAATTACTTGACAATTGTTAAATACATCCAGGTGATGCTTAAATGTATATACACAATCTAATCTTGTTAAAGATAAAAGATTACCTTTAGAATGACACCATGTATACTGTCTCTGATTTCTGTTCAAAGCTCTCCACACATCTGAAAGATCAGAGGCTGCAGTCAGCTGCCTAAGCCTCCGAGAGGATTCAGCATGAGGCTCTAAGTGGTTTCTGTCAAGTAAGATATTTTCAGTACTATTAAAATCACCACGCAAAAACAAATAATCATTATCACTACAATCATTTACAGTGTCCCCTAAGATGTTCAGTAAAATCATTCTATTCCTTTAGTTGGAGCATACGCATTAAGAAAAACTAAATTCACATGTTCGTATTTGGCTTTAACCTTCAATAAATGACCTTTAATTATCTCTTCTGCTTCGCAAGAGATAGGCAAAAACATTTTTAGAAAACACAATCCCCACACCACCACTAAGACTCGATTTGTGACTGAAAAAAAAAACTCCCCTCCACATTCCTTCTTCCATTAACTCTCGTTATCAGCAGTGCTATCTGTTTCCTGAATTAGCATTAGATCAATTTTCTTTAGAGTCATAAATCTAAAGAACTCAGCCCTTTTCATTGCATCTCTGGCACCATTTACATTTAAGGTGCCTATTTTGAAGTCACACATAGAGATAAAGAAACAAAAGAAAAGACACAAAGAAACATAAAATATTTCTCTAAATATCCTCATCTTCATCAACAGTAGTTGCTTGGGATCTGTCTTTCAAAATCAGTTTCTTTAAGCGATACATTTCTTGATCTGTTAACACATCATCAACAAGATGTCCAGTTTTCTTTGTTAAAGGCCAAGAGATTTCCACACAGTATATAAGTAAATTAGTACAAACATTCATGTCTAGTAAAAATGGTTGGATCTGGCTGTTTATTTTGGATATTATTAAATTACAGATAAGATAGTGTTATATTGTCTTTTATAATTGTTAAAAGTGATTTTATATTTGAATACACTCATTCTACGGCTCATTCTTAGTGTTGTGTTTGTAGA
>NW_015150826.1:783311-783853 GCF_000732505.1 Cyprinodon variegatus
AAAATACGCCCATGCACTGGGTGGCGCTAGTGCCTTTTCTTTAAGCCCCACCACCAACAAACAAGTTGAGTGTCTGGTAACTAGTAGCAGCCTGAAATACGCTGAGAAAACAGATTACTGAGGTGAAATGGAATCTGCTACGGCACACTTGAATGGTAAATTTAATTTTAAAGTTTCAAATAATGGATCTGTGTGTGTGTGTGTACGCTACAGGTCAGTAGGCCTGTGTGTGTATGTTTTCATTTTTGTTCAGAGGCGAAAAAGTAAATTTCTATAGGATAGACTACCTCCTGACTAATCAGTTTGTAATATCAGCCTGTTTTCAGGGCCTGTTATTGTGCCTACATATTTATTATTGTTTTTGCTACATATCCCCCTGTTCTTGCCATATGTTATGGCAAATGTTTGTGTCTGTGAAACTTGTAACACTTACAAGTTACATAGCAAAACATAGGCTGTGTGTGTCTGTCTGTCTGTGTACGCCACAGGTCAGTATCGTGTGTGTGTGTGTGTGTGTGTGTTCCAGAGATGGGAAGTAACGA
>NW_015150826.1:787524-788853 GCF_000732505.1 Cyprinodon variegatus
ATATATATATATATATATATTGTATTTTTACAATCTGTTTGGGAAAGGCACATTTTACATTTATATTACTGTATGTTTTAGAGTCTCTATACTCCAGTTAATGATAAATCACTTGCTAAATTAGTTGACGATTGTTGAAATAATCCATTAATATGATTCATTTTTTCAGCCCCAGATAAAATACATGAAATGGGCTACACAGAGTAACTACAGCAGATGTTCAACTTTTATAGTGAAGTTAATATTTTAATGAGTGTATTATTTTGCTTGATACAGAGAGAGCATAGTAGGTAAAAATATAAGAGTGGGGTTTAACTCAGCACAATTATATATCTTCAAAAGAAAATACTGTTCTTACCTTCTCTCTTAGTTGTTCAAATGAAACCATTTTCAAAGTGGAAAATAGTCCTAATTCCTAAAAGACACAGGTGAAGGAGGTCCCAGACCTAGCCAGCAGAGGAACCTGGATTTCAGTGTAAAACCAGTGGGTGGTGGGGAGTTGAACAGGATGGTTGGGCATTATGTGGTCAAGGAAATGCTGCCTGTGAATACTGTGGACTCACCATCATTTCGTGCCATTATATCTAAGATCCCTACCAGTAACGATACCGATCTGCCTCACGGAACATGCTTTTCTAGTTACCTGGACAAACAATATGAAGCGATGGAGACAAATCTGAAGTCTGTGCTACATGAGGTCGATTTTGTGTCAACAACAGCTGATATTTGGACAGCTAACAATAAAAGTTACATTGGGGTGACATTACACTGGCTTATTAAAGACACGTTAGAATGTAAAAAGGTAGCTTTAGCATGCAGAAGAGTGCGAGGGAGACATCTAACCTAATGCGAACATTAAGGTTGTTTACAGGAGCAGCACAGCAAAATGCCAGCGCATCAGAGTTAGTAGAGGTAGTCAATAGAAGAAAGCTCCTGGCACTAACCTCCACAAGGTGGAACTCATTTTTTGATGCTTTGAAGAGAGTTACAGAAATCCCCATGAATGCTGAATACTCTGTGCACCAAGCTGGGAGTGAAATGCTTCAAAGAAAGAGAATTCCACTTTCTTAATGAATACTGCATGACCACAAAGCCCCTGACTGTGGCTCTGGACATTCTCCAAGCAAACTGTCCTTATGGAACTTCGTTACCAACCCTGGAAGTCCTGATCCATAGGACCCTGGCTGACAAAGATGCCCTTTCCACCATGACCGCAGGCCTTCCAGATGCTATAGTGCAGGTATGATCCACGTTTAAGCTATTCTACTTAAAGGAGAATTCCGGTTTTTAACACTTTTAGCCCATTTTCTGTAGTGTCCAGGATGAAAT
>NW_015150826.1:789615-795304 GCF_000732505.1 Cyprinodon variegatus
TAAAAGTGTTAAAAACCGGAATTCTCCTTTAACACTATACACATTCACAATTAGAGTCAAAATGCTCACTTATGCCAATATTATGTACAACAGTGTGCTATTTAATAAAAAAAAGATGAATGAATAAATAAATAAGTAAATAAATATACACAAACAAATGGGATATTTACATCACAGCACAAAAGAGAAAAAATGAAAAGAGAAACAGATAAAAACAGAAACACAGACACACAGGTTATTGCTCGTATTCTAAACATAGCAGTTTATTTTTATTTTTCAGGTGGTCAAAACCTGGTTTGCTGATCTCCTGCAAGAAAGAGATGCTCTTCTAGCAGCTGTGAGCTGCCCAAAATTCAAACTCAGGTGGCTGAGAGATGCCGATAGGAGGGAGCAAGTCAAACAGCTTCTAACCGAAGAATGCCGCGCAACTGCTCCTCCAATACGGAGCTCTGCCAGTGTGGCCAACATAGCTGTCACCCAAGGTGAGAAGTACTTCTTCAATTTTGGGGCAGAGCCAGAGGAGACCTACTCTGCAGAAAAGGAGTTCATGAACTACCTGAGTTCATCCCATGATCTGCAGATATTGCATCAGTTTACAAACATAAAGAAGATCTTCATGAAGTATAACACTCCAACCCCATCCAGTGCTCCTGTGGAGCGTCTCTTCAGTCTGGGGGGTTTGGTACTCACGCCAAGAAGAAATAGACTGTCTGACCAGAGGTTTGAAAAGCTTCATTAAAATGTTAAATATAACTTCAGTGTTACAGTAATTCATAAAGATAAATGCAATCAGAGTTAAATGCATGGAGTCAAGAATGTTTGTTTTTGTTTAAAGAAGTGTTTGTCAAATTGAGCCAAGAAAGGCTACTTTATTTTTTATAGGAAGAATTTAAGTTGGATTTAAGGAAGTCAACAAAGCATTTCATTTGTATTAAGTATTGCAGTTAAATTAAGTGAAGAGTATTTTTCATTTTTTAAATACAGCTTTATTTCCCTAAAACAGCTTCTTGCTTCTCTAATGTTAGACAACTACAGGTTCAATGTGATGTCAATATAGGCCTACATGTTCATTCATTGAACCTGAAGGGGGGGGTATTAGGCCTATGTACTACTTTTATTTGTAAGAGTTTTTTGAAAAAAATATTTTAAGTAAAGTCAAGAAAGACTGTCTTTTATTTATTCTTCATTTAAAAAGCAAGTAAGCCTATTTCCAGGAAATGTTTGCAAATGTTGGAGTCAATAAAGTGAGTATTGGCAGAACTGGTGGTCATTTTCATGTTATAGGGCTGGGCCGGGGATCTGCTGAAAGTAACTAAAAGTAATCTAATTTAGTTACTTTAAAAGCAGGTAGTCAGTAACTTAACTAAGTTACTTTTTAAAGAAGTAGTCAGTAGTCAGAAGTCGGATTACTGTTTCAAAGTAACTGTGGCAACACTGATTATAATACACTCAAAGCCATCCTGGTTGGAACTCCTCATCAAACTAAATCATTAACCATAACCAGCATCACTTTTTCTGATACTAATATTCCGCTTTCATCAACCGTTAGTCATCTTGGTGTAAGAATGGATTCACAACTCACTTTTGAAGCCCACATAAATCAATTATGCAAGACTTCTTTCTACCACCTCCGTAACATCTCCAAACTCCGTCCCATTCTCTCCCTCCCAGACGCAGAGAAGCTGGTCCATGCCTTTGTCTCCTCCAGACTGGACTATTGCGACGCACTTCTCATTGGGATCCCTAAAAAGAGTCTGCAGAGGCTTCAGTACGTTCAAAACTCTGCAGCTAGGATCCTGATGAGAGTGCGGAAACATGAGCACATTACCCCCGTTCTCCATTCACTTCTGGCTTCCCATCCCCACCAGGATAGAATACAAAGTCTCCCTCCTCACACATCAATGCATCCATGGACATGCCCCCCCCCCCTCAAAGAACTTATCAAGGCACAGAACACATCCCGCTCCCTTCACTCCACGCACTCAAACCTGCTCCACACTCCCAGAACCAGACTCAGGACAATGGGAGATAGAGCACTTTGTGCTGCTGCCCCACATCTGTGGAATTCCCTCCCTGACACCTTGAGGTCACCTCAGTCCACTGAGTGTTTTAAAAAAGGCCTTAAAACATTTCTTTTTAGCAAAACTTTTGGTCCCCCTTAGATGTTTTTTTTTTCTCTTTTAAAACAGCTTTTATTATTATTTTTTATTTTATTTATTTTATTTCTATGTATTTCTTTTTTAAATGCTTTTTTAAATGTTTTTTTTTGTAGCACTTTGAGGCCTTTTTGGTGAAAAGTGCAGTACAAATAAAATGAATTATTATTATTATTATTACTCACCCTAACAGCCTGGAATCCAAAAATAAATAAATAATTAAAACCCGCAAAAAACTGTGAGTAAAAAATTCATCACTTACATAACTACAGAACCTTTCTCCTTCATTTTATTTCTCCTGTTGAGAGAGAGAGAGAGCGAGAGAGAAAGAGAGAGATGTGTGTGTGTATAGTATAAATATGTTTATATATATAGTTGTAAAAAATATATAAAAATGTATAAGTGGCTGTGCTTTGCAACACTTATAGCCTCACTAAAGATATTTCAGTACACTGAACGATTTGTTTGTTTTCAGCAAAAAAGACCTTGAAAATGTGTTTAATATTCAACGAGTTGAAAAGTTATTAAAGTAAATTTATTCTGTGCCTCCTAAATAGCACTGAGCGGAACTATCGACCGCCCCAAGAGGGCGCCACCAAATCACCTCAGCGCCCATGCGCGTCGTGTCTACCATTATATGTATGTCTATGGTGAACCCAGCTAGACGGTTGCATTTTCGTATGGCAATTGAATGTTTCAGTAATAATGTCTTCAATTCAGCGTCTGAGGGAGTTTATCAGAGAGCGACTAACTGCTGCTGCTGAAGAAATCTTCACAGAGGTTGAAAAAACCATCGTCCGCTACGAGGAAGACATCAGACTGATGGAAACCTGCAGGAGTACCCAAATAAAACTCCACAGAATCGGTAGGAAGCAACAGAAAGTGTGTCATAACTGAGTTTGATCAGTTTCTAATCTGACCTCTCAAGTTTACTGATAGACTTCTCTGTCTCTGAAGTTCCTGTGTTATGTTTCTACATTTCCCTATTATCTACGACTTATCCAAGTAACTGACGGTGTGACAGATGAACTGGTGACGAGATTAACTGGTTAGAATTTATGCGCACCGCAGATGTTGCTGAAACGTAGGTGGCTGTGTTGATGCCTGACGAAAAAAATATTCATAACAAAACAAAATTGTGAGCCCAAAAAAAATCAATCGACATATCTAATGAATGAATTTCTGTTTTTTGTTGTTTTTTTTTTACATTAGAACGATGCGGCAAATAACTTGTGTCCACAGAAAAGCAGATTGTTCAAAGAATCCCACAAAAAAACAGCGTCGTTCACAAGTGTACAGAAAAATACAAATAGAAGTCTGTCTCACAATGGAGTCATTTCTCCTGCTGAACCATATATAAATGAAAACCTGCAGTTAGAAGATCTATATTTATAAAGGGTTGGTTGAATAAACAAATCTGGTCAATTTCTTACTTAATGGATGGAAATGGTGATATTTAAAGTTTGGAGGAGTTCAACAGAGGAGTTCAACTTTATGGAACTGATTGTTAATTAACAAGTTACAATAACGTTTTTTGCGTTGTATACCTAATGTTCTCCTTATGTCAGTTAAAAACAGTATATCTAATTTCTCTATTCCAAGACTCCATAAGCTTCAAATTGAGGATATGGACATTAGAGATAATAAATGCATCAATAGGTTCTTGAATTTTTATACATAATATGTACCCTGGTCGAACTACACGTACATTTCTCTTACAACATTTTAACAAATCTACGATAATCAAAATTAGGACAAATTATTTGAAGTTCCTAATTCCTCCTAAATATAAAGAATTACAATTTAAAATAATAAATAACATATATCCTTCAAATTAGTACTTAAGAGAGAGATTTAAAATCAATGTTGGGAATTTTGGTTTCTGTACAACTCATTTGGAAACTACTAATCATTTGTTTTATGGATGTAAAGAAGTTAAAAACCTATGGGATCAACTTCAGATCTTTCTCTCTTCTAGATCTATAAATGTGGACTTTAAGTCCTTACTAATAATTCAGTTTGGTATATATATTTATGAAAAAAAGGTGGAATTCTTAGTTAATACTTTGATGGTTATAACCAAATATTATATCCGTTAATGTCGTTATGCAAAAAGCTCCCTCTCATTCTCTGCTCTCACAAACGAACTTTCCTCCTTTAACCGATGTCTGAAAAAGATGCAGAACCTTAAAGCAAATAAATTGTCCAATTTATTGGAACAATTTCAGTCAGTCCCCTCTTCTTAATAATTTATTTTAGTTTTTTTTTAATTCTTCCTTGTTCTAGCCTGTGATTTTTCTATTGGCGTAAATACGAGTTGTGATCTTATTTGTTTCTTGTAATTTTCAACATTGACATATTGTTGAATTTGTCATTGATATTCTGTTTTTTTTTTTCAATAAAAAAAAAAATGAAAATCTGCAGCTTGGACGATAAAGTCCGCCCACTTTATAAATTGCTGAATGTAAATATGAATCCATTAAAGAGGCTTGTCATTCAGAGTGCACATGTGCGTAAGCAGGACCTTTTCAAGGAAAAAATGACTGCAAACAGAACAATTGGGTCTATCATCCTTCCAACTATTCCCACTGTATTTTTCCAATTTTGACAAAAAGTTATTTTCTTGTTATTAGATCCCATACGCTCACGTTTCCTTGATTCTCCTATTTGGACACAAATCCAAGTCTCTGCTACGTATTTTTTTTTTTTTTTTTAGTGGACCCCAAAACTCTGTCCCCTATGATGAACTGTATCAGATCACTAACTGTGGTTTAAGGAAAGAAACACCTTTATTTTTTATTGCTGTTGTGTTTAGTCTGTTTATAATATCCAGTTATCAGACCTATCGGACTGCTGAACTGGTTTAACTGCCCCATATGTACAAAGGGGGTAAAATGTATTTATTTAGTCGCATTGCAGCTTTTAAAATCTGAATCAGATACCTGTTGATGCAGAAACTTAAATTTTTATGTTTTTACTGTAGAATTTAAATCCCAGAGTTAGCAGCTACCGCTACAGTGATGGTATGACTCGCTATGGCTGCTTGATATTTTTTTCTTGTAGAAAAATGCAGATATTCTTAAACAAAGAACGAATTCATGGGATGCAACTTCAGAAGGCCACATTCGAAGGACAATTACCTCATAGCGCGATGCCGAGGTCTGGTCGGATTCCAAGACTCCTTGTTATGGGGCCTTAAAATGCGTCCTTCTTTTTGCCCGTTTGATGGACGGGTCCAATGTATCCTTGTTATCCTTGGATATCCCAGGATTCATTGCGAGACCAAGCAAGCCGGCTGCTCCGTGATCAGAGGAAAGGTTACTTGGCGATGAACAGTGGTGAAAATTGGAAGTTCAGTTTAACATAATCCACTCTGTGAATAGTTCCGTCTGAAATGAATGAAAATAGTGGTTTTAATGGTTATTGAGTCAGATATGTGACGGTAATGTTTGATTTATCTAAAGGTTTTATCTGTTACTGTGTAAATAAGTTTGGCTGTAATTTAAGGACAGATTCTATTATATCTGCAGAGT
>NW_015150826.1:795514-797261 GCF_000732505.1 Cyprinodon variegatus
ATACATTGTTTAGATTTACTTATATATTTCTACCCCTTTTATAGAATAGAAAATCTCTTTATTGTCCCACAATGGGCAAATTTACTGCAGCAGAAAGATTATTGAAAATGGTCACACAAATGTGGACCTTAGAAAAATGTCTAAGAATAACATAATAGGGAAGAGTTAAATATAAACAATAAAATACTGCAAAGTCTTTTAACAATATCAAACTGTGCACCTGGAGAATAAAAAAACAATACAGCTGTGGACATATTTACAGTAATGGATATTTGAAAATAGCAGCAGCATCAGAGATGTGCAAAATGACAGCAGCAGGTTATTTAACTGACTAAAGTTTATCATTATATTTAATTTTATTTATTCATGGTCCCGGTGGTTGGAACCTTTATTCCACTCAATACCAAAGAAAGAAAAAAAAAAACAGTTTTGAAAACTTCGGTATTTATTCTTTTCCTGCTATGTGTGTCAACTGTCACGGTTGCTAACCAACATACGCTACAGCGGTAAAACCCGCCGAAGGGTAGACCTGTTTGAATTAACAGCCAAAACTCTTCTGGTCTCCTTATTTTCATGGACTTCGAAGGATCCAGTCTAGGTAGACCGCGTCCTTGGAGGATGCAGCCCATGAATTCGAACAGCCTTAGATTAATTTGTGACAAACGGCGTCCACAGCACAGCTATTTGGAGAACATAGGTGGCTGTGTGGTTGCCCGTTCAAAATGCCGCACAAGTAAACAAACGAGTCAGAATAAATGTTATAATTTATCCTGGCCTAAGATCTATCCAAAACACAACACAAATCTGTTAACATAAAAGTCCACTGATGGCTTAAATCATGTCTGAATTCCAGAATATCTGATATTACTATTTTTTCCTTCTTTACTCTTAGAACAGAGTGGGGTCATTCCGTTAAGAAATAGTTAAGACAGTAAGTTCTGTAGCGTAGCTATTAAAAGAGAAAATAATAACCAGATCTTTTTTTCTATGATATCTACCGTAAAATCTCTGAATTCAGACTCAAGGTTTCACTCTTCCCCATAGCATTTCTGTCATTTTGCTTTGTTCCTGTGACACACCTTAAATTTTAAAGACATTTCTAACTCCTCTGGAAACGAGTGGGACTGTAAATAATTAGTTTCCCTCCATATAAACAGTCGGCACTTTTGAGAACAGAAAGAGGCAACATTTTTTTTCGCTCGTTTTAATTTTCAAGACATACAGGACGACAGAAAAATTGAAAATTTACACGGTTGTTTCCATTGACCTTTTATTGCACTGGCTGTTTTTACTTCTCATACAGCTTTTTGTGGTTTTGCTATTCGGTTCTTTCTCTCATCGCTGAGGCTCTGAAATAAACAGATAAACAAAAGCAGGACAAGTTCTTCAAATCTCTGTGTGCTGATTGGAGAAATCCCTAAAACATGCTATATGCTTTCTTAATGCAATAACATACCTTTGTGATGGTGACTTCTTAGGATCTCAACGTATTTCGTATCTATCAGATAACACAGTAATTTGTAGTTCTTGGAGTCTACACGCAGTTTACTTCCTGTTTGGGGAGAAAAGCCCTGCCCACAGACTAGGGATGGAACGTAGGGATGCACGATATTGGGATTTTGGCCGATATCCGATACGCCGATATTTTAAAGCTACAGTGTGTAATAATTACAATGATATACTGTCAGAAATGTAATATATTATACATAACTATGTTATTTTATCATCATCTACGAGCTCAGCCTCT
>NW_015150826.1:797514-799646 GCF_000732505.1 Cyprinodon variegatus
ACAGCACATGTCATCTCAAGGCACTTTAGAAGATCATGCAGTCAATATGATACAAAGTTTTCTATCTAAGGAAAACCAGTTGATTGCATTGACTCATTGACTCAAATACAATCCCTCACACTAAGCATGCTTGTAGTGACAGTGGAGAGGAAAAACTCACTTTTAACAGGAAGAAACCTCCAGCAGAACCAGGCTCAGTGTGAGCGGCCATCTGACGAGGTCGACTGGGGTTCAAGGAGACAGAAGCAGAGACACATAATGCTCTATGTTTACAACCCAACCACTGCTCTAAACCAGAAATCAAAACTGCTTGGTCCACTGTGTTAAATGCAGTAGTTAGAATGAGGAAAACAATTAAAAGACAATAGCTGCATTCAGTCTCAATGAACATATCAAAAACCCTTAAAAGGACAAAAACTGTAATATCAAGAACTAGAGGTGAGTATTGGCATGAGTGTTGCGATTCGATACATGTTGCGATACTTGGGTCACGATACGATATTATCACGATATTGCAGTATCACTATATATTGCCATATTTTCTCCAGCTATCAAAATCAAATGATGAGATAAAACAGCAAATGCTGGATATTTTCATCAGAAAATATTGATTAGGTATTATTATCCATGTTGTTTGGGGTTTTCCTCCACTGTGATTGCCTCAAATACAGATTTGGTGGTGCACGCACAGTTAAAGGGCTCCACAGCGCTTTCTGCCAGAGTGGTGGTGCAGAGGTAGCCCATTTTCCCATCAATGTTTTATGTAACCATTTTTTTTTTAAATCGATTCTAAGAAGTGAAAGATCGATATTATATTGGGCAGCCGAATATCACAATATATCGCCAAAACGATTATTTCCCACACCCCTATCAAGAACTTTAAAAGATGGATTTAACTTCTTCTAAAGAAGTTAATTCAGTTCAGGTTTTATTTATAGCAGCAGTTAAGGGGGGTGGCGGCCTAGTGGTAAGGGCATAGGGCTTTGAATCCTGAGATTGTGAGTTTGATCCCCCACTCCCACAGACTGCCACTCTGGGTCCCTGAGCAAGACCCTTAACCCCCACACTGCTCGCCGGGCGCCGCACAATGGCAGCTCACTGCTCTCCAACGGGATGGGTTAAATGCAGAGAAGTAATTTCCCTCTGGTATTATTAGAGTATATCAAATCAACATGTCATCTTATGGATCTTTACAGAGACAATTCAATCACAATACAAAGATATGTTGGTTAAACGTTTATTTCTAAGGAAATCCAGCTGTTTACACTCAGTCACTGAGTTAGCAGGCTTATCTGGTTCCAGATAATCAGAAGCAGATTTACCTTCTTTTTGCTGTTCTATGTGTGTTCGACACAAACAAGAGCCAAATTCATTATGATATCCATCTCATCCAGCAATATGCTGATGACTCTCTTTTTTGCCTTTGCTCCACAGTGACTACAGTGAAGACGCGTTTTTGTTTTTTTTGCTGTCATCAATCACCACTTAAAAACATTGATGTGAAAATGAAATAGAAGTTTTAATCAGTTTTAACAAACCAGGATTGCCCCTCCCCTTTCATAAATACCTTTGATATGGAGATCAGTGCACCAGTAGATGTTGGCACTATCACTGACAATAACTTGTGGTCTGAACTACCAAACTCACTTTGCGTTAAAAACCAGACCAGGTTGTTGTTTTTTTTTTGTTTTTTTTTATGTTAAGCTTTGCTTTTACATCAATACAACCTTTATGCAAAGTGCTTTATTATTGTTTTATAGAATCTATTCTAAAGTCTTATCTCCTGTTTCAGGTCAATAGAAGGACTTTTAGACTGTTGTAAAGATTTATGATTACGTTTTATGATTTTCTTTTCGGATAATGGTGCACCACACCTAGGGATGGGAATCGAAAACCGGTTCCTGTTAAGAACCGGTTCTGTATTTTCCGATTCCGTGGCATCGTTTGGCAGCTCGCTGAATGATTCTTTTTTCGATTCCCGCAGCACCAGAGCCGAGAGCGCCGGCTCTGGGGAGCTCGACTTACGTCACATTTTTTACGTAAGTTACACAACTTACGCAAGTTGGAAGAACTATTCGAGGAGGAAGACAACGAGCTGCGGTCACTTTGTGAATCAAAGCCCCGTCTTTCCT
>NW_015150826.1:800022-803058 GCF_000732505.1 Cyprinodon variegatus
TTGAGTTTGTAAGATTGTGCAATAGTTAAGTAAACAAAGTTGATTCTGATAATCAAACGGTTTGTTCTCCTTTTTCCCCCAAATTGGAATCGAAAAAAGAATTGATTAAGAATCGAATCGTTTCATAGAATCGAAAAGGGAATCGGAATCGTGAAAATCTTTTCAATTCCCAACCCTAACCACACCAGGTAACAAAAAAAGGAAACCCTGATCTTATCTAACGAATAAGTTCAGTGAGGACGGATCTTGTTCATTCAGGCTGCAGATTAACCTTGCTATCATGTAGAACTTTCTGGCCAAGAAAACCACACAGCCATTCAGTTTTTAAACCTAAACACATAGCTGTATGTACATTGGAGGCTTCAATTGTTTTTATTTCCTGCTGTAAAATGAATCACCCACTGAGTACAGTAAAGATCCACTAAACCTTCATCCTTTAAGTAATGTTAGCATCATGAGGGTGAATGTTAATCTCCAAGACAAAGAGAAAAGAAAAAGTTAGAGCTTTCCACAGATGCTCCATTTCCCTTCTAAAGATGTTTTCTCATTTGTGTTTTGGTGCTGCTGTGGAACATCTCTTCCAAGCAGAACACTGGAGACAGTTTGTAGAAGATATCTCTTGGAATCATGTGTATGATTCTTCACAAATCTAGAATAAGTGCATTCCGATGTTGTGTCTGAGAAATATTTCATTTTGGTCCCATAGTGACAATAAAGATTCTGGATTTTTAATAGAGGCTAACAATGTATGAAGCTGACTGGGAGTTCCAGTTTACTGTGCTTAGAGTGGAGATGAAGATATCTAATTCACAACAGTGCAGCTGCATCAGTCAGGTAGATAAATGTGTAATTCTTACCCAATCATGAAGATCAGATATCATACAAACAGAAAATGGCAGGGTAAACTGTTTTCACTGCTCAATTTCAGTCACAGTTGGAATAAAAAAGTAAAGTAAATATTGACTTGACCACAGAACTATATAAAAGAACTCAGATTTTATATTTAACTTATAGAGTGAATTTATTATATAAAAAAAAAAAGGTGTTAGGAATCCAGTTTGTGTGGCTTGTGTTTTTGTGTGTTCTCCCTTCACCACCAGGTGGCGCCTGGTTCTCGTTGGCCCTCTCACACACCTGCGAATGGTTGCCTCATTACCTGAGGACTATTAAGCTGCTGACTGCCACTATCTCGACGCCAGAGTGTTTGCCAGTTTTGGGTACTCTAGCCAAGCTGAGTTTTGCTGAGTCTAACTGAGTCTTTGTTTCTCCAAGTCTAACATGATTTTTGTTTTTGCCTTTTTGTCAACCAGAGTCTTAACCTTGTTTTGTTTTTTTGTCTTTTCCTCTCGGCAGGAAGTCATCCTGCGAACTGGATGTTTTGGACCTTCTCCCCCTGGAAGGATCGTCTGGGCTTCAAACTGAGCTGGGGATTCAACCTGGAGGTTTGGATCTACTTTTCCCCAAAGGATTGTTTGAGCTTCACACTGAGCAGGGGATTCATCTCCACAAGAAACCGTTCAAGTACCATAGGAAATCTAAGTGGCAGTCAGCTCCCCCGTTCCTCAAGGAAACACCTCAACCTGGGTAAACCCTGTCCGCCCTCCAACGAGCTAGTCAATTACTGGAACAACCCACACCTACTGGATTAAGAGAAAGACACCTTTTCTGGAAACGTGAGTCCTGTTGCCTTTATTCCCTTTTGCAAGCCTTTGAAGCTCAAATTTCCCACTGAGCCTGAACTAACCACAGGAACTTTCCCTTCACTTTTCAGTCCCAGTTTGCCAGTGTTCAGAGCAGCACTGGACCCTTCTCTACCAGTTCTTAATAAACCTGTTAAACCTTCCCCTGGTCTCTGTTTGGTTTTCTGCATGTGGGTCAGATCTTTGAATAAAATCATGACAAAGGGTGTTTGTTACAAATTGAGGGTGTCACTTTGACTACTGTTTAAAAAACTAAAACGAAATGTAGGCTTATAAAATTATAACCTCAATGATGAAATACACCATCTTGGACCACTTGTAGAGAAACAAGGGCTTATAAAAGGTTTCTATGTCTAACTGAATGTGTAACAACTGGCATTGGAAGAATGCACATGCTATTGTGTCTAACATCATACAATCAATTTGTTGCACATTTGCACCCACAGGCCTGAAGAGGTACAGGGTAAAGGTTTCAGATCCCTAGGCAATTAAAAACGTGACTTCAAAAGATGACTTAATAATTTACTAAATGGGAAATTGTACCTGAACAAACCAAAGGGAACCAGTAATAAGCTCAATGAAGAAAGTGTGATTCACTAGAGATTTTGGAAAGCTGGAATCCATTTCTTTGTACACTCTAAAGGAAGGGACTTTCGTCTTTGTGTTGCTAAAATCTAGAAACTGAAGTAACTACTTTATCAGTAAAACACAATGAGTGCTGAGAATCTTTCTCTTTTGAGCAAATTACATAGCCCTTTCTAAACACTCACTTGTAGGTAATATTTTTTAGTCAAAGAAACATATCTCTTTTTACATAATTGTGGTGGGAAAAAAGACATTTTCTCAGCCTTGCAGGTGAAACGAAGTAAAAACATTTTCACTGGATAAATAGCATAACTAAATACATGAGAGAGAGAAATCTAAATTTTCTGACCATAACCATAATTCATATAAAGTGAGCTTTCAAATAATGAAGAAAGATTTAATTTGATTTCAAAAGAAGAAAAGGGAGAAATGTACAACGATTCTGATCCCTGTTTGACCTGGAATTCGAGAGATGACGAATTTGGATCAAATCATAACTACCCTAAGAACCAAGTGTTGTGATTTTATGTTCTGTTCTATTCCCAGCCCGCTGGGAATTTATGTCTCTGATACTTTAAGATGTTTATTGCCCTCCCCTGTAGGGGTGATAAAATATCTTATTTAATCAGATATTATTTCAGCTGTTATATATTGTTTATGACACACAGTCCTACTAACTGTGTGTTAGAACAATAGATGAAAGAGTGATTTGAGCACTAATCATGGTCAAAAAGTTAATTCTGCACATACA
>NW_015150826.1:803795-816757 GCF_000732505.1 Cyprinodon variegatus
CACACACCCACCCACACCCACACACACACACACACACACACACACACACACACACACACACACACACACTCACTCACTCACTTTTTTTGTAACTAAACCAAACATTTAAAATGTATCGGAGTAAAAGTGAAATTTCTCAAAAAAAATGTATGCTCGAGGAAAGTATGAAGTACTCCAAACTATACTTAAGTACATTAGTGAAGTATTTTTATTCATTACTATATAACACTGGTAAAGACTGCAACATGGGCGGTTCAACATGGTCAACTGGGGCCAGTGCCCATCTGGAACATTTTTGTTGGAGCCACATTAATTTACTTTCAATTAAAATGCAGCCAATGGAGAGAGCTGGACAAGTCTGTTTGATTTTAAATTAAGTATACAAACAAAAATCAAACTGTTTGGGTCTTCACACAGCATCTTTGAGAAATTACCTCTGTTGCTAAAAACAGAATTTAGAGCTGTTGATGTCTTTATTGTTTTGAATTTAGTGAGAATTTAAAGTGCAACATTTAACAGCAATAAACAAGTTTTGTGTTTTTCATTGTATGTTCCCAGATCACAATGGGCCAGTTTCTTTTAGCTTTAAGAGAAAGAAGTGTTCCTGAGATAAACCTAACAAAAATGGCAGAGGACAAGGGCAGGCTCACTTACATGTTCCAAATCAGTACGCAAAGGCAAAACCTGCCTGTCTGTCTTTCATATATTCATATGTATTAGATAAAATATTTTCCTGAAAAATATTTAACCAGTTGGCTAATAATGACATATCATGACTGTATTTGTTTGTTTTAGGTGGATCAAGATATTGTAAGGCTCCTTGGTTAGGAGGAACTCAGTTCATATTTGTTGATACGGTGGCTGCATTTTTGCCAAAGACTGGTGGTATTCCTCTTCGGCTGAAGCAGGGGAGAAAGAGCAGACCTGGGGTCTGTTTCATGAAGCAGGTTTAAGCAGGTAACGGAAACTCTAAGTTGTCTAAACCTGAAAACAGGGAAACTCTGACTTTTTCGTTCCACAAAGAGAGTTTATTCAACCTCTGTTTTAGTCACCGTAGTAACATTCTCCTCGGAGCTACCTGGTTGGTAGCAGGTTTTCTTCAGTAAACTCGGAGTGTCCTCTGTCCCCGCTCTCCTTACAGCAAATCACGCTGTTTTAGTTCCTGATTTAGTTAAATATTTTGTCATAGTTTTGTGCATAAAAAATATATACATATCATTCACTAGGTCTGTTAGACCCATTAGGTTTAAAAAACAAAGACTGCATGTCAGTTGACAAAGCTGAATCAACATGAGGAGGGATGCATGATGCATGAGGTGATCCAAAGGTTCTATATATCGGAACAACGTTTTTATTTTTCATCCTCGCCTGCTGCCAGAAGATTTCACCTAAATTGATACACTGATCTGCTACCATTCAAGAAATAATCCCGTAATATTTTCATGGTAACAAATTATGGCTAGATATTAGGATATGTACTAGTTTTTACTGAATATATATTCCTGATAGCTGTAAAAAACATTTTTTCTTTTCTAAATGACACAAACAAAATAGCATTCTCCACATCTAGAATAAACATTATTGATGTCTATAAATTAATTTCAGATCTTCATATTCTTAATGTTACTGTTCATCATTTATATTTTTTAGCTATGAAAAAATGTTTTTCAGATAACATTAATACATTTTCAGTCAAGCTGATAAATGTCAGAACGGACACTTAAAGTGTTAATAGTGTAAAAATTTTTAGATGTATAAAATTTAATACTTACTGTCATGATTGAATGAATTATGTTTATGTCCACTAGGTGGCAAGCATGAGTTAACGTGAATGGATAAATGTAGAGAATGGAACAATAGAAGGAGATGTGACACACCTGTGAACAAGCTGTGTAAACAGACCTCTAAAAGATGCTTCAATAAAAGTATCTGAGCATTATACAACGTCTGGTCTTTATCAAGCACGAATACGACACTTACTATTATAATTTTCTTTTTTTTTTTTACTTTCTCCGATGATGGAGTTTGGACAGATAAAGCAGTATGGGAGTTCTTTGAACATCTAGGAAATATTGCTTAAAAGCATATTAGTGTGATTTGGCAAGTACACTGGATAATAGATATGGTTGAAGATTTGCTAATGAGAACAATTTAGAAGCTAATATTTCATTTTGTGCTTGAGCATGGCGCGGTTGAGGCTGGAGTGGGAAGTGGGATCATTAAAAATATTCTCACTGATTTCTGGAATTTGTTTTATACAAAAAAGATGTGGAACAACAACTATTGAACTTGCTCCTCCATTTCTAACAGAGGCTCTGTCACTCAGCACTTCAGGAAACAATCTAATTAAGGCCTTCTTTAATTTCATCAGTCCCACTGAGAAGGATGTGTTAAGTGACGCTCTTGACCACTTCAAAATGGCTGATAAAGAGGAATTCTCAGCATTCTCAGCAGTCCTAACTGCACGTTGCTCCCAACCAAAGAAAATCTACCAAAATTAGTAGGAACAAATAGCTCAGGAGCCAATTCTTAGATCCGTTGGAGAATCAGTGAGTTGTGATGGACGACAGTTTGGATGATCTGAAACCCAGAGCAAGAAATATTTCCAAATGTATTCAGTTCCCTGTATGCATAACAGGCACAGAAACAATCACTTGCAACCAACTCTAGAGATTCATAAGAGAAAGAGATGAGAAGGAGCTTGGCCTTTTCCTCAGATACTGTACAGGGTCTGGCTTGTTCCTGGCTAAATCCATCAACCCTTTAAAGCCCGAATAAAACACAACAGAAAATTACTTTTTTTTTGTTTGAAGTCCTTATTTGGCCTTTTAACAAAATATGTAAAAAGAAAAAACAGAAATACATTTTTTATATTAATAATTTATTACTATGCGATAGGTCAAAATTATTTTTTGCTTAGTCTTCTGTCCTCTGTTATCAGGTATATCTGATTGTGTACAATAGGATTTTGAGCAAAGTTTTTACCATTAAATTATGCAAAGGGTGTCAGACGCAAAACATTTCAGAAACCATATGTATCAAATACGATACATTTGGCATTACAGGGTTAAGGTCATGTTCCAGACATGTCTGAGTTTACAAGGCAACCTGTGGCACACACCTGTAATTCTCACTGGAACTGCTGTGTAATTACAGCAACTATGCAGATTTCAAAACAGAATTTTCTTAAAGAGCCACTTTATTCAGCATTCTCAAAAAAAAAAGAAAAATAATGGACTCCTCAAGGAACTTATTATGGTATTACAATGAACAGTAATTTTACAGGTAAACACCTTTAGTTTTCTTGGTTTATTTCTCCTTAGCTAAGCAAACAGAAAAGGTCAAACATTTCCTCCATGCTTCTCTTGTGTTCGGTAAAAACCATACGCCCACCCAGATGCATGCTGGTTTTACCATTGACAGCCATTTATAAACTTTATTCACCCAGATTGATCATAACTAACCAAAAACAAAGAAACATAACTAAATAAAAATAAAATAAATAAGAAATAATAAGAAAAATACTTTTTACTGAATGGTGTAAACTTTTTACAAGATCCCATTGCTGAGGATGGTGTTCTGATTAGCAGGACCATGGACAGTGCCTTAGTAAGTTAACAGTGTTTAAAACCATTCTGTTACTGGGTCTCTGTCCTCAAGGTGTTCCCTTATCAAAGGCCTTAGGTCTCTGTAAAGCCTTATAGCCTCTGGAGCATTATTAGCAAGTTCCATGTTTTCCTCCATCACCAACAAACAAAGCTCATGCAGGTCAGCATCACAGGAAACATCTAACTTCCACAGACAGACATCCTCTTGCAGAACACTAAAACTTTGTCATACTCTTCTAAATGCAAGAAATCTTGTGCAAGATACAGCTTAGGGACATTATACATAAAATATGGTTTTCCATAAAACAAGTCTCATTCATTTCCACCAGGTTGAATCAGGTGATCATCCCAAATTCTATTGCTTTGATGAAGTTGGCAATAAAGAGGGGTAATAAGTAGTAATTGTTTTATCATGTAAAGTAGTTACATTATTCACAAATACTTATAGCCTTATATCTATGAGTTAGTTTTTCCATCTCAAATCCATTATGAAACAAGCCTCGCTCTTGGTGGTAATTTATCATAATTGCATAAGGATGGAAAACAATTATGCAGAACAAAACAAACCATGCAGATTATATAAGACCAGTCTTTTTCTTTTGACCTAGATGTATGGGTTCCAATTACAGTAGCAAAACCAGCTACTGAGAGTAACAGTTGTTCTACATCTAAACCTATTTTTATCAAATGCAATTACAGTGACCATGGACATAATTCTTTCAAATATAGAAACCTTAAAGGATTGAAAAAAACAGAATGGGAATCATTTTATTAATCTATTTTTCGTCAAAGGTCAACACTAATTATTGCTGCACCCGTAAAATAAAAATAAGATAAAGGCTGTGTTCATTTTTTTTTTTATTCTATTGTGACTTTTTTTATATAAAAAAAAAACAATGATAAAGTACTTTCTTTTTCTTTTATTGAATAATTATCAAGCACATTCAAAATAATCATATAGTTTATTACTTTGAACTTGTGCATGTTTAAATATGAGGGTATCCTTTTCCACACAGCAGCAGGTCTTTTTCCTACCACCTTTTTCCCACCATCTAAGCTTTTGTGGTGCTGAAAGATACACAATAGAGACCAAAAATTGAATAGAATTGAATAGAGAAGATTATCGGGGCTCCTCTTCCCTCCATAAAAGACATTTCATCCCAGCACTGCGTGGCCCGAGCCCATAACGTCATAAATGACCACAAACACCTCCACCATGTTCTCTTTTCTCCCTGCTGCCCTCTGAGCAGAAGCTTCGAAGCATTCAATGCAGGTCCAGCAGATTCCACAGCAGTTTCTTCCCCACTGCCATTGGACCGCTGAATGTTTTGTAGAATGGGTTATTGTATTGTATTATTATATTTAATCATTATTTATATATATATATATATATATATATATATATATAAATATATATAATATATATAAATTTTTACAACGGTAAATTTACAGCCATTTTTACGATTTTTCAAGGCTGCACCTTTAAAAGATGAAATTGTCCAGTGAGTTGTTTCCAAATGAAATTTATTTTTGCTTTACAATTGTGTAAACAAAATGACAAATAAAATCTGTCTAAAATTTTGGCCATTTGAAAAACGATCTCACAACATGTGTTTAGTCATACTCACTTTGGTTTTCAGTAATCACATACACATCAATGGTTAATTGACTGTTTCATTTAAAGGTTTATATCTTCCAAAATGCACCCATATTAATTTGTGTCATTATCAATAATAGGCCACTTTTCACGTTTAAACTCCACACATGTAAGTGCACTTTGTTAGTTTATCTCATGTATAATCCATATCACATTGTAATGCTACATTATTATTTCATTTTCAATTAACCACAGGGGGGAATGTGGAAGATATATTATTTGTGGTCATTTAGACACCATGTAAACACTGTGTTTCAGTAAGAAGCCCTTTTCTATACTTGGTAGGATGCCGAGAAGATAGAGGACAGAATGTTTAGACAGGAAACACTCACACACACCGAACAACGGTAGCTGCATGGAGAGCAGAGGTGAAGAGAACAGTTTCTGCATCAGAACTCTTGGCAAAAAACATGTTTTTTCCTCTGTTAGGTATCTAGAACACAAGATCAGCATTCAACACGGATTTCCACACAGACTTCTACATGCACATGAGGCTGTCATGCACACACACAATAAAAATAGCCTAGGCCAAAACAGACACACATCCATTCCAATTAGTTTCCACACAGCCCATGAGGCAACGCACTCCACTGTGCAGGGACATCCACACCATGTTACAATATGTATAAATACAACCGAGATGGGTGCGGTATCTTTGCACAGCACAGTTAGTGTTGGAAGGATTTGATATTGGACTCGACTTAATGATGACAGCCATGGCGGCCCCTAGTGGCAACCATCAAGTAGTCTATAAAATTAGAAAAACCACTGCTCAACCCATTTCATTTGTATACTATGCAGAACCATAAACAACTTAGACAACATACCGGTATGTGTATAAATATGTGAGTAGGGATATTAGCGAATGCTTTATTAAAACCTAGTCTGCCTTTATATAGTGCTGTTGTTATAGTATGATTAGTGTAGAGTGACCCTAAACTGCTTTGTTGTTTTTGGTGCACATCGGTCCCTGCCTTTAAATATTCTGGCTCCACCACTGTCGATAAAGAGAAATTTGAAAAGAATGCAGTTTTTAAAACTTAATCTGAAAAATATATATGTTAATTGGTGCTATATAAATAAACTTTAAATTAATATATCCTCTGGAAAAAAAGTTTTCCGAAGTTTTGTTATGTGATTGCTTTTTTTTTGTTATGTTTTTAGAGCTTGCTCTAACCTGCATGCGGAACACTCACAGGAGGTAGTTAAGATTTAAAGGTTTTATTGAAAAACAATGAAGATGAGGTGAAGCGCTGGGGTCCCAGAGTGTTATGGCAGAGGAGTTAGCGTCTAATCCGGAGGTCAGGTTTGGTTAGGATGGTGGAGCACATGGAGGAGGACCAGCCGGAACAGCTGTGTGGTGTTTACAGTGAAAGGATGAGCAGGTTTCAAGGTAGATCTTTCCAGGAGACCGCCTGGGAAAAAAAGAACCAAGAGGATCCAAAGAGGCTTGGAAGTTTGACAGGAGACAGAGGCTTGTAAGGAACATCCACAAACATAAGGAAAAATGGGGTGCAGAAAAAACACAAGTTAAGGTCCAATGGTTAGACCTGAAAGAGGTAAAAACAGGATCTAAATCCTGCTATATAAATACACTGAATTGAATTAGCCACAACAGTAGGTTACTTATTTCATCCTATGCCCTGACCAGAAATGATCTCTCCTCTGTGTTACTTTGTTGTGCAGGGCGGCTCTGAACACCAAATTAAATATGCCTAACCCTGATTCTGAACTTGTTCTGTGTGAGCAGATGCTATGTGTTTTGATCCAGACATACACAATCAACCAGACCACATTGAAAACACAAGTGGTTGTTTTAAGGACCAAAGCCTATTTGATATAGAACTTTGGTTACATATTGCAGTCAAACCAGAGAAAAGTATGAAGGTTATTTTGTTTCAAAACTATTTGTGCGTTGTAAGTGTGAATTTGAAGTTGTAGAGGGACTTACATTCTAAGTTTTGAATGTTTAGAATAAAAAAAAAATCACAAGTACAACATTTTTTTACACCTGTCAAAATTTTAAGTACAAGTACTGTACACAAATTCTGTTCTACAAGTCGCACATCAAAAACTTCTTAATTTCTCAGTTTTGCTTCAGGTGGTTCAGAACTATTGTTGCAAAATTATTAGTGCATTGTAACTTTGGTGTTTTGTAATTGTGGATTTTTTTTAATCTGACAAAATTACAAAAAAAAGTTACACCTTTTCAAATTCTTGAGTACAAGTACATAAATTGTATTCTGTGAGTTGCACATGAAAAATGTCTTCCATTCAGTTCTTACAGTTGACCTAAAACAAATGGTGAAAAACAACTTTAAACACTATTAAAATCTTCAAAAAGATATACATATACATTTTTTTTTCTTAACACAAATACAAATAAATGAATAAAACTGTACGAGTCTGCTCCTGTGAGTCACAAATTCAATTTTGCATGTTACGATGATTAGTCAGCAGGGGGCGCTACTTCTCCGTAAGTCTGAACCAACCGGAACTGCCATGTTGCCTTCCAAGGAACCAGCCCACGTATGCTATCACTGGTTGGTTCGAATTTAAGGCTGGACTGGATCCTTTGAAGTCGAAAATTGGACGCACCAGTACACATATTGAGAAATGGCCAAGTGTACCAAAATAAAAAAATTATATTAAAAAAAGAACATAATCACCTTATATGTGTAATATATTCTAGATTGGACTTGCAATGGAAACCGTTGCTTTCCAAGGGACAAAAAAAAAAAGAAAAAAAAATCATAATTGTTATTTAAACATGAAATTAAAAAATTATTAAACTTACAGACTGAATACATACATAACAAATACACTATTTCTGGCTAGTTCATTAAAGTTAAATTTACTTTTTTGTTTTTACCTTTAAATAGAAAATGTATTTATTTTTTTTCTGGGGAAAAAATCCACATCTTTGGTAAATGTTACCTTTTCAATGAAGAACTGCAGATCACAGAAGATTGCAAATGAATCCATAGTACTGTTGGAGTGCACAGTTAAGTACAGAGAAAATCAAATACTTCTGAACAATCAAAACAAACTTAAATGTATATAATGTGTGACATTTGCGCATGCTCAGAGCAGCTAAAGTAATGATTGAAAGGTGATTTAACATATGCAATATTTAAGCAAATACAAGGATATCCAAAAAGAAACCCCAACCCCCCAAAAAGACAACTGAATAAAAAAGTAAGAAATATTGCCTAACCGAAAGTTATTCTATTCACATAGACAAATGAGCTGATGGAATCAATGGTGCTACATTGCTTAACTACATTTGCTTAACTAAGTATATTTTGTGGTTGAATATAAGAGATTTTGCTTAATAATGATAGGAAAATGCACCTCTTGGTTAACTTGATTATTCTAATTGCAAAATTTCACATACACAAAACCAAATTTTCCAAAGGTCGACCTTTCTTCCCTATGTTTGAAAATGATTTTAAAAATTACTTCAATTGTATCCATAGAATCAACAATAAAAAATGTATACACACTGTTAACATAATTCAGGAACTATCTGGAGAAATGTAATATATCTTGCCCTTTTGTTTGTTTGTTTGTTGTTGTTTAAATCTCTTCCGTTATTTATTTAAGTTAAATTATGTTATATCTTAATTCTAATTGTACTCCATCATTGAACACTTATTTTGGAGATACTGTTCTATATCTTGTGATATTGTTTGTCAATGTTTTGTAATTTGCAACTTTTCAATAAAGTTTTGGACTGAAAAAAAACAACTAATTGATTTGATTTGTGTTAAGGAAAAAAAATTTTTTTTTGTTGTTGAAGATTTTAACACAAGTGTTTGAATTTGTTTTGCACCATTTGTTTTAGATCAATTAATTAGAATTAATTAAAATTAGACATTTTTGATGCGCAACTCACAGAACACAATTTGTGTACTAGTACACAAGAATTTCAAGAGGTGTAACTTTATTTGTAATTGTTTCAGATAAAAAAAAAAATCTACAAAACACCAAAGTAACAATGCACAAGTAGTTTTGCAACAATAGTTCTGAACCATTTGAAGCAAAACTGAGAATGTAAGAGGTTTTTGATGTGCAACTTTTAGAACAGAATTTGTGTACTTGTACTTAAAATTTGAACATGTGTCAAAACAAATGTGTACTTGCTAATTTCTTTTTTTAATTCTACACATTCAAAACTTAGAATGTAACTCTCTCCACAACTTCCAATTCACACTTACAATGCACAAATAGTTTGGAAACAAAATAACCATCATAGAAAAGGCGCAGCCCTGAAAGCTCCTGCTAGGAGGAAGAAAAAACGGGTGATTTTGTTGTCGATTATTGAATACCAGCATTATTATACTTGATGCAAGCACCATGAGTCAGGACGCAGGGGTTTTCAGATTATTTTTTTAGTGCTGTGTTTAGTGCTGCGCAGTGGGCCTACCTGTCGGAATAGGGCAAGTCTCTGGATACAGATTCTACAAAGCACCTTTTTTAAAGAATGAATAAGATAGATATTCCGTCAAAGTTTTAAAAAACAATCCATTGGACTTGGTTTCCAAGATTGTAAGACATTACGCTACCTCTCCAGGAAGCTTTCTCTATTCAAATGCAGTGAGTTGAGTCTTTATATAGACAAGGCCTTATATTGCTTGGAAACATGCAAATATAAACCGACGAGTAGAGGCGTCCTGGAGGGGAAGCGAAACGTCTTTAAATCTTGGAAACCAAGTCCATTGGATTATTTTTTTAAACTTTTACAGAATGACTATGACCTGGATGACTGAGAATCTTCATCAGCAAAAAGATAGTTATGTTTAAGGGAAAAGAAATGCTAGCTATTGTGATTAAAATAGCGCAACAATTTTATTGTTTGTCAAAAATAAATGTATGTGTGCCCTCTCTAGCTATTTTAATGTTAAACGATGCCACAATGTTATGCTCATTACTTAGTCCAAATCAATATTTGCTGTACACACAGTAGGCTTAATCCATTCTTGATGCAAGATGTTGTTTTGCAAAGTATTTCTAGGGATATGGTAATAATAAGTATTCATATAGATACTTTAGCAAAAAAAAAAAAAACATGGTTTAGATTTTTACCAACTTGTGTACTGTAATTACTCACCAGCTTTTGTAGCAAAAATTCATCAGACACAGCCGACATTTTCGTTTACAGCCAATGTTGCTCTGCATCCCTCATCATCCTTCTTCTGGCTGTGGAAAAAATAGGCTTTATATTTTCTAAATTTTCTTGCTCTTACATTCAAATAATCCTAACCCGTATGACATATTTAATTTTAAAAAATGCTTTCTTTTTTTCCTTAAAGTTGGAAAATATAACAAACATACCTCACCACAAAATCTGGTAAAGCTTTCAGCTTCACCATTGCTGTCTACAACAACTTCTCTGTTGTCAGATCAGAGTTCTGTCTAATGTACTTTTCTGCTGAGCGATTGTTCAGTTGGTGTCGCAAATTCTATCTAAGGTAAGTCCTTTTCTTGCAGGTGGAGTGACTTTCGTCTTGTACTCCACAGAGTAAGGAAAATAGGCCACCACACACCTTTGCTGCTTTCAGTCACCTGACATTTGATACAACACCACACCCTTGGAAGCAAGACACACAGACATGACGTGAAAGAGGCAAATCTTGACAAAGCAAAGTCAGTGAGGATGAGTACAAGAGAAAGTATAATAAAGAATAGCATCAGAAGCGAAAGGGAAGGTTTACACTCTCTGTTCAGCAGCCACGTTTTCAGTAAAAAGCTATGTTGAAAATACTCTGGAAAAAAATATAATCTATTCTAGTCAGCAAAATTCAGGGGCAGCAAGTTGAATTTATTTCCTGAAGAGAGACTGTTGTACTGTTCCAGGTTTAATGAGGAGTCACAGAAAAAATAAATAATTCTCTGATCATCCAACCATTAAAAACCCTATACACCAAGTACCACCAAAAAAGAATATTTCTTGTGACTAATACTCTAACATGTATAATTTTGAATGTGCCTTTGAGATTGTGGTGCGCAGGAGTTAAAGAAATCCCCCCTCCCAAAAAATATGTCTTTTTACTGCTTAAGAAAAAGACAAGTTGTAAAAGCACCTGAAGATACACTTGGTCACTGTTTGTAAACCAGAGATCGTTAGTATATTGTTGATAGATGAGCAGGTTGAAGATCACCATCAGACGTGATGGCTCTTTAAGCATCAAATTTCACATACCTGTATTTATAGCAAAGAGGCGGGTTGCAACGAGTTGGATGCATGAGGTGTTTGCAAAGAGGCGGAGCTGCGCGAGGTGGTTGTACAAGGAGGTTACAAAGAGGCGGAGCTGCGCGAGGTGGATGTAGGAGATGGTTGCAAAGAGGCTGATCTGCGCCAGGTGGGTGTAGGAGGTGTTTTCAAAGAGGCGGATCTTGCGCGAGATGGATGTAGGAGTTGTTTTCAAAGAGGCAGATCTTGCGCGAGATGGATGTAGGAGGTGTTTTCAAAGAGGCAGATCTTGCGCGAGATGGATGTAGGAGGTGTTTTCAAAGAGGCAGATCTTGCACGAGATGGATGTAGGAGGTGTTTGCAAAGAGGCGGCTCTTGCGCGAGGTGGATGTAGGAAGTGTTTTTTAAATAGGCGGATCTTGCGCGAGATGGATGTAGGAGGTGGTTCCAAAGAGGCGGCTCCTGCGCGAGGTGGATGTAGGAGGTGGTTCCAAAGAGGCGGCTCCTGCGCGAGGTGGATGTAGGAGGGGTTCCAAAGAGGCGGCTCCTGCGCCAGGTGGATGCACTATAAGTAAAGGCGTCCATCCAACACCAAGGACAGATTACTACCTGCAACAGCTGATACCTGTCACCATTGTACTGGCAGTTGGAGAACGTCGGTCTACTATGGACGGAAACAGAGGAACAGTCTCTATGAATGAACCACAGCACATTGAAATGAGCCTGATGCGGTTTGGGTTCTTGTTCCAGCTCCGCTTCAGCTACCAAGACTCTCAACGGCTTGCCATCACCTTCAACATTCTCCGCATCATGCAGAGCAGCAGCAGACAGAGGCTGACTGGGATCTTTCAGTTGAAGTTACAGATAAACATGAACCTGGCTCTGAGGAGCAGAGAATGAGCACCATCGGACATTGGGCTGCAGCTTGGTTGCAAGACTGTGTCAGATTCTCAGATCTGTGTACAAATAACATCTGTTCGTTTTGGTACAACTGAATCATTAAAAAGATCTGAAACATAAAGTTTGTCTCTTTAATAGATATTGTTCCTCTACCCACATGTTCTGTGCCCTGGTGGAGAATGAGTCATTGCTCCACCAGGGCACATATAAAGGATTGTCACAACTGTAGAGGTCACTTAAACTGATATTTCGGCTCTCTAGAGAGCATGTGAAGGACCTTTAGCAAGCATCCTGGCCCTGGAGAGGGCTACTAAGATTGTGATATGGCTTCCAAAGTGGCACTATAGCAGGTGTTATATAACATCCGGGCCACAAGGGAAGTTGACTAACAACACCCCCCTGTCTAGCGTACTTTTCTGCTGAGCGATTGTTCAGTTGGTGTCACAAATACTATCTAAGGTAAGTCCTCTTCTTGCAGGTGGAGTGACTTTCTTCTTGTACTCCATAGAGTAAGGAAAATAGGCCACCACACACCTTTGCTGCTTTCAGTCACCTGACATTTGATACAACACCACACCCTTGGAAGCAAGACACACAGACA
>NW_015150827.1:0-8041 GCF_000732505.1 Cyprinodon variegatus
ACAACAATAAGTGGGAATGCATAAGCATTCCCACTTGATTTAAGAAATAAAGGTTTGACCTATGAAACATTAACAGCATTGCTATTTTAACAAATAAGACTTATATCATGATTTTACCAGTTAGTACATGGTGTCAGCTGATAAAGACAATAGTTTTTATAAAAATGACCTTTGCTAACAGCTGAAGAAGTTATGAACTGATGTTTGATTGGCCACTGGGCTTTCTTTATGTTTGCAGGAGAGATTAAAGATAAAACCCCAATTACTGGAAATGGATGTAAAGATGATAGCTGAGACTATTTGTTGTGCTTTTTTGTCACCCATCATCTTAACATAAAATGTACTGTACTTTGAACAGCTACAGTTTCAGCTGCAGGCCGAAACTGTCTTTACCAACATTACACGTCTAGAGTCTATTCTTTGCAGGATAGAAGGGGTCGATGAAAATGTCCATGGTCTATTGTTAACTCACAACAGGACTTCTTTTAACAAAGCTTTCTTCTTGCCAGTCTTCAATGAAGGTAAAATTAGTGGCATGGCTGATAAATGTGTCAGCCATGCCACATTCAATACACCATGTCAGACCTGGGCCTCAGATCTCTGCCGCTTTCTCTGCCTTGTCAGTTAGGTTGGTTGGTTGGGGTTGGTAGATTGGCAGATGTCTGTATTCTTTACAGTTTAGGAGGATGGACTGAACAGTGTTTAAAGCATATATGAATGTCGGATCTATAAAAATCTAAAGCATTAAAAAAAAATTTGATGCTATTTGAATGCATCAGAGTAAATATGTTGAATCCAAATCACACACTTTCAGGACTTTATCAGAATTTCTTTGCTTTTATTATAAGCTTTTTTTTTGCTTGGTCATAAACTCTCAGCAACATACGTCCAATTCTTTCAAATGATATACAAAACATACCAACAGTAACCTCTCATTGTCAAAGCTTTCTTTAAAAGGTAGATGCATTTAGGATATTTTTCATATAAAAATGTTTTATAGTCTTCACTGGTCCTATATTAAGCCAAACCGTATAAAAGATTTTATGTGCTAGTTGTTAGTTTGCTGATCATACCTTTTTTTCAAGTGTAATTGAAGTTACAATATAAAATAGACTTCTCTATATTCCAGTACATGTTCTATAATCTCTCACCGGATGACTTTGGTAATGATACATATACTTATTGGTCATTGTCAGCCTAAATCATGAGGGTGGAGTGAGAAGACATTAAGCAAAGGTCTCTGGATTTGGATTTAAACCCAGAATAGATGCCTTAGGATTTAGACCTCTGTATATGGGCCTCGTGTTCTGCCCACTGCTACACTCAAACTGTGAAGCTTTCTACAGTTAAAGTGACCTGGTATTTTACCTGTGTTTCTCATGTCTGCACTCTCCGGCAAGCCTTTGTTTGTGCTTTCGTCTGTAACGGTGAAGGCTGTGTACATGCAGATGATGTTACAGTGCTTGCTTGTCTGGATGGCCTTCATACGGTATCGTTTTCCTGACCCTAAGGAAAAACTACTGTAAATGAAAACTAAAAAAAGAAGGACAACTTTGATAGCGTGTGTAACAGTCATCACCATGTCCAGTGTCGCTCTCTTTTTCTGCTAATTTTTCAAAGTCCCTTATTACTGAGCGAGCCGCCAAGTGGTGAATGATCTCCTCCCAGGGCTTTCCTATATCCTCCCCACCTGGTTCAGATTCGTTGACTCCTGGGATATCCTGTTCCTCAGGTGGCCAGAGATGCCCCACATTCACAGTGACCTCCCAGGAAATTGGCTTTCCACTTAGCAGGCCATGAATGATGGAGCGACACTGACCTGGGGGAGGATCTTCAGGCTGAGCAGCAGTAAACAGATACTCTGGGTCAGTGAGGCTGTCCCAGTCCAGGGGTGATGCAGGGAACAGGAGTCCATCTGGAGGATCCAAAAGAGGAATTTGATCTTTAAAACCACTTTTTTTTTGCATGCAACAAATCATCAGATTATAGATTTATCACCACTATCTGATATTAAATCAGACTAAATGTGCCCTGCTAGGTCAGTTAGAATTAGCACCATGTCTGAATACTGAAATAATAAACATAAGAAGTTTCCTCAAACTTCTGTATTGCTTTGCTCAAAGTCTGATGTTCATACACACCAAGATGACTTTTCATCTAAACAATTTGGAGAGCTGAGTTGATTTCTTACTAAGCTTCTGATAAAATAATTCATTACATTAAATCTACATTATTGGCCTTTATTTTATTGCAGAACAAGGAAATGGGCAGATAGAGCAAAAGGAAAGACTTGCAGTAAAGAGTCAGGATAGACTATTGGGTTGAGGGCTAACCTCTATGGTCATTCCTCTACATGTCGTTGTTCTTTATGTCAACATCTTAAACACACAGCCTTGTGGTAAAGGTAAAAAAAAAAAAAAAAAATTACCAAAGTTATAAGCAAGAAAGGTTTAAACTATAATTAGTTTCTTATTTTGAGAGCTCAGAAGGTCTTTGCTCTTTAATGCTTTAATTGTGCAAAACCAAAGAAATTTACTTTTTTATACCCTTCTTGAAATACGTAGACTGTTTTTGGGTTTCAGGGATGAACTGAAGATGGTATGAAAGCTTACAACTCAACTCCATAACAAAGGCAGAAGATCTTGTAATATGGCTGGCTAAAGTGGGTTGAGGGAGTGTCATTATGCACAGTGACACAAGGGTGACATGAGAGCTGTACACAAATGGGTAGTAGGGCATTAGGATAATCCATTACTCCAAAAGGAAAATGAAAAACCAGGTAACAATTTACAAATCAAAGCGCAGCGAATTGATTCATTTTCTGAAATCTATCCAATTGTAAGATGAAGCTGACAAAGTATTTTGATCATTGATTTATTGAAATGGGAAATTTACACGCATGAATGCAACATTTCAAGTGTATTTGGATGTTTTTCTAAAGAAATGGCTGATGTGCATCAAAAAATAGATGGTATCAAAAAATAAGAGCCTTATGTGGAAGAAGGAACAACGTGGATTTTTTTATATTGTCAATAAATGAATATATGCTGCTAAAGTAGTTAGTAGTAATTTTGCAGCCTGAACTGATAGGTGTGTGAGCAAAGCAGATAACAAGCCTGACTTAGTTACAACAGTCCTGCCGAGAGGAAGGGGCTTGAATTCCAGAAAACTACTGTAGCTAGGAGGAATAACTAAAATGTTTCACCAAAATCAAAGAGTTAAAAAAGGCAGTTTAACCAAAACGTGCTCCCTTTTTAGCAAATAAAAATAATGTCTGTAATCTTTAATGACCAAAAACAAGACTATTTCAGTCAGGGTTTCTTTTTTTAAATGGTGTATAGCAGTGTTTTTTCAATCCTGGTCCTTAAGGCATGTTAAGGATGTTTCTGAGCTTCAGCACACCTGATTCAAATGATTGCAGATAAGCAAAGCCTGATAATCTGCTATCAATTGATAACAGGTGTGTGGAAGCTGGGAAACATCTAAAACATGCAGCGCAGTGTGCCTTGAGGACCAGGGTTGAAAAACACTGGTGTATAGAGTTAAATCACTGAGTAAGGAAAAGTCTTTTTGTGCTGTTTGCTCACTGGAGTCAGTCAGGCTTCTGTGGGAAACTGTTCCTCTTGATGGAGGCCTAGTTTCTCCATCACTTTCGTCCAGCCGCCCACCTAGAGTCTGGTCAAAGGAGACCCTCTCGAGGGCTCTCCGGAGGCGATGCATTTCAAGTTCACCCTGTGGTGATGAGAAACTTCGTGCTGCCATGGTCGAACGAGCTAATACTCTCTGTCTTCTTCGAGACTCTTCACCTCCATCCAGGCGTCCATTCTGGTGGCACAAGGAAAACAAAAAGAAAGAAACCCATAAGTAACTGAGACCATTGCTCTGATCTAAAGCTGGATAAAAACCTTTAGTTTTGTTTTTACCTTTTTGGTTAGATTGTCAGGAGCTGAAAGGTTTTGCTGCCATTCTGAGTCTGCCCAACGAGATAAGGATGAAGGCTCTGGAGGGGCCATCCTCTCAAGGCCTTGAGGTAAAGACCCAGTTTCTAATACTGGACCACAAGAGTGGGGGTTGGAAAGAAAGCTCCCACCTGCAGAGTCAGAGCTTGAGGCATGAATGTGTACGTGGGACTGTGTTTGAAGACTTCGTTCGCTGCTCAGGGAGCAGTGAGTGAGAACGTACTGCTCCTGAATGTAGGAGCTCTGCTGTATCCTCCGCCTTATGTCACTGGACCAATCCAGCTCCACACCTGGATTAGACAGAAAACAGCTATAAAACACAACAAAGTCTCCAGACCAAAATCGGTGCATTGATCAAGGCTTCACCTGGGTTGATTCCAAGGTCAGTGTCTCTGGCACAGGAAAACTCAGAAGAAATTTCTCTTGAAATTTCCCTCAGAGCCTCTTCCAGCTCGGTTCTGTCTGAGTGCATCAGAACAGGCATGAGCTCAGAGGAGGGAGTTGGTGTAAGCTCTTCATTCGAATGGGTGAAAACAGAAGCCATGGAGTCACGGTGCACACCTCTGCTGTCCTGTCCTTGGCACTGGACAATAAAATGTGTACACTGCAGTTCTCCCTCTAAAACCTCTCCCCCCTTTTTTAGCTTTACAAACAAAATCTTTAATGGAGAATACCCCGCAGTATTTATTTTTCTGTTTTGTCTGTCACATAAAACCAAATAAACTACATGCAAAACAATTCTGAAATGTATAACTTATTTTGCAGGGCACTGTAGAAATTCAAGGAGAAAATAATCAGGACAAGCTCAAAATTGTTTTGAGAGACAACATACCTCTGACTTCTTTGTTTTGAAGTTTGTCATATCATAAAGAGTGCAGTAACCGATAAGGCGATCCCCGGGATACAGAGGAGGAATTTCATTGGGTGAAAGAAGGGCCTCCATGTTCTCTGGCAGGTACCAGTCAATCCGAACATCAGTCAGGACAGGTTCAAAGGCCTTTTTCAGAGACTTGATTAGCTGTAACAGAGTAAGGAGATCACAATAGGGTTTTCAGACGTTTATGGCCTATGCAGCGATATCTACTGTATGGCAGATTTCCTAAACCACAGAATTATAGTCCCCAGTGCTCCTTAGCTCAGTTTTTCGATATTCTTAATATTCTAACTTTGAACCAAGATGTCAGGGCAGTTCTTGATAGTTATAATACAACAGCTGAAATTGATTAGACTATTTAAACGATGAAAAGCGGTAAGGCACCGGGGCCAGACTGTTTCCCTATTGAATTTTTCAAGAACTTTACAAGGACCTCATGGGTGATGTTAAGGGGGTCAAACGCACAAACGGTCTTTATATGCAGATGACTTGATACTTTACCTGTCCTTGTACCTCTATTCTAAGGGCATCAGCAATTACCTCTAGCTATGGAGAGATTTCAGGCTAAAGAATAAACCTTCCTAGAAGCTTGTTCCCCCCTATTATGATCAGGCTTGACAGACATTTTTTGAGGCATATCATTGAAGGAAAATTGTGACACTTTATTACATCTTGTCATGTTAGTAACCTGCAGCTACAGTGATTTATTCCAGCAAAGCTTTAAACTGGCCTGGGCTGTGGCACTGATGATTGGGGGTTTTGGGGGGTCGCAGTACTCTGAGTGCCGATGTACAACGGTTTAAATGTGGATTTTGGCTTGACGTGTTTGTGTAGGTATGTATGGCGGACCAGCTCTACCTTATTTAAAAATAAATAAAGAAAAAAAAGCTCAATAAATAAAATAATCATACAAGTAATTCCCCCCAAAATACAATAAACAAATAAATGTAGGTAAAATTAAATTATACAGTGAGACATAAATAGTAGTATATATCTCTTTTAATTAGCTTCTTTATTTATTTGCCTTTGTAATAATTACCTTATTGTCTGTTATAATCTTCAAATTTATATATTAATTACTAATTTTAAACTATTTATTTATGTGCATTTTATAATATTTTTGTCTTTTTTATTCTTCCTTTGTATTTTTACCCTCTTTATTTCTTCAATGCTATTTATTTCTGCCTGTCCTACAATTCTGAATGCATTTCTCCCTCATTATGCAAATGATTAAGGGCTGTGTCTCAGAGGGTCAACTTCTGCCGTTGGTTGGTTAGCATTTTACGTTGAAACTCTATCTCAAGAGAGTTAAGGCAATGTAGGAAGATACTATGGTTACACAATGTTTTGACACTTGGAGCACAATTTGGACATATTCAATTACGGGTGCACTCACTTTTGTTCCTATCAGTCTATTAATGAGGACATCAGTAAACTTATACTGCTGACTACTTGACATTATGTCAAAGTGCAATATTTTTTTTGGTGAGATAACTGCTTATGCGATAGTGTAAAAATAAAATGTATTGTAAAACCATGTAGCAGTCTTACAAAACTAGTGAGGATGAGACTGTAACTGCTGTGTAATTAATTGTTTCCCAGTAGATGGCAGTGTTGTACTGAGGCTGACCTTGGGCTGGAGTCTCTCTTCATCATAAATGAACTCTGTAGTCCCTCCAGTCAGTTTGGCAATTCCCTGCAGGAGTCTCCTGCAGGTACGGGGACCAAGGCCGAAACCAAAGCATCTGCCAAAGGGATACAGGTTATTAGGGGTTGATAACCAAAGAGACAGAGTTCATTATCAGCATTCATTGATATGAGAATTAAAGGACAACAAACACGTGCACAGATTCCAGGGAGACAGTTAAGATGTCTTGGAGAAAGTCAGAGCACCAGGAGAATACTAATGAAGTATAAATGGAGTTATTCTGCATGGGGAAAACTGATGGACGTGACTCTTACTGCAGAGCAAAGCACTTAGTGGGATTACTGGGTGGGGCTAAAAAATGTCTAAATCCTTTTTTTTCTCTAATGGATGCTCTGTTTAGCACTTGAAAGGTGATTTGCTTGTACCTCACTCTTTTCCTCTCCACAATATTTATTTCCTATCACATGTGGTCCACTGTGGATTTTAACAGTATGACATAATCCTCATTCAATCATTGTTATTCATTACCACTTTGTTTACAAACCTGCCAGCACACGTGTTTCTGCGAACCAACTCCAGCACCTTCGCAACATTATTGATGGAGCCATCAGTGATGATGAAGACCTGCCGTGGATACGAACGCTGCATGGGCTGCTGGTACATCCAGGACAGCGCTCCCTGAAGGTTTGAGCCACGCATATCTGCTCTCATCCTCTGAATGTACTCATAGGCCTGTATGAGAGTTACCTGAGTGCATAAAGGACATAAAAATATGGATGCAATTAGATGTGTTATAAAGACTTTATCGACACCTGTTCCACTAGACTGCAAAAGCAAACACATGAGATTGGTTTATTGTTTGATGTCAAATCCTCAGAAGAAAATAAATAGGTCTGCTCCTCTCTAATAAAGACAGCACAAACATATATACATTAGCACCTGCTATAGTTCAGATATTGAGTGGGAAAAACATCCCTGGCAGGATAGGAGATAGAAGGACATCTCCTGCCTGAGTGAAAATACATGAAAGGCCACCATATGGTGTGGAGAATGTGCAAAGACTGTTTGTCCTTCCAGTCCATAGTCTGGATAAAACCTGATACTCTGCTACTAAGGCAACGGCAGAAGGAGCCCTGTGGCCAGACTGGAGAGTAGAACAGGTAGTCCAGCATGTTTAAACATTGACACTTGGGATAGAAGAATCAAATGATGCTGTTATGCTCTCCCTCAGGAAAAAACACCAATACAAACTAAAACAACACAAGAAGTTTCAGCATGTTTTAAAAAACACAAAATTTGCAATCTTATTGGTTTAGCATGTAGTTTGTTGCACTGCCTGCCATGCTGTTTGAAATTATTTTTATTTTCGCAGGTTTCTTCAATGAAGAGGCAAATTTTTCCTTAATAAAATCAGTAGTGCCATATTTTTCAGTTCCCCAGCTCTGAATAGTTTTTAACACCCATTGTGGCAATGGAACAATTTACTGCTATATTTGGACACTGTTAAGGTTTGATTTGTTTATATATATATATATATATATATATATATATATATATATA
>NW_015150827.1:8424-39198 GCF_000732505.1 Cyprinodon variegatus
TATATATATATATATATATATGTATATGTATATGTATATATATATATATATATGTATATGTATATATATGTATTCAGTCATTTTCTTATTAAAGACCAAATTATGGTTTTAAAGTTCCTAATATAAGTCATCAGGTTTTTAACAAGGTTTTCCATGCTGTTGGAAGAGAAAGTCCTACATCATAAGAGGTCATCCTCTGTATTTAAGATTTGTTTTACCTGCCCATCATGTATGTCATCCAAAACTAACATTGTTTTTTGTTTTTTAACTTAAAAAAAGAAAATCAACATGACTGACTGTGACACCATCCTGGAGAGAAATATCAGCTGTGCTGCAGCCATCAACATCTTTGTTTATAGATGCTCGGGCTTGGCCTGTGTTTCAGAATAGTTCTGTTTCTCTGACTGTGGCTGGCTGAATGTGCTCTCTTTTATCCTCTGACATGGGAGCTGGTTTGCAGCTTGTCTACCTGGCTGTGTTTTTCCTGAATGGGGCCGCCTCTGGAGCTGGTTAACAGTTGCCTTTTGTATCTCTGCTTCTATTTCTGTCTTTTTTCCGTCTCCTTGAACCCCGGTCGGCCTCAGCAGATGGCTGCTCACACTGAGTCTGTTTCTACTGGAGGTTTCTTCCTCTTGAAAGGGAGTTTTCCTCTCCACTGTCGGTACAAGCATGCTTAGTGTGAGGGATTGCCTTCGAGTCAATGAGTCGATGCATTTAACAGATTTTCCTTACATCGAAAACTTTGAATCAATTTGACTGTATGATCTAGTTGATTTGTAAAGTGCCTTTAGATGATGTGTGGTGAATTGGCGCTATATAAATAAACTGGATTGAAACTGAATTTATAATTTTCTGACAGAAGCTCATAGTTCCTGTTTAAGTTCTGGCAATACAATCTAAGTTCATTTAAAGGCTTTTACACATTTTCACCAGAGACGATAATAAATTTGACAAACTTTGACCAACATTCCTAACAATCATCATTGTGTAAAACTAACATCATTGCAGAGCTTGCTGGAAGTAAACAGAGGCTTGATGGTGGTCCCAAAACCAACAATGTTGAGCATCGTACCAGAAGGAAGACTCTTCAGGGCCACCGCCATGGCCTCCTAAGGAAACAGCAAATAACCGATAGCTTGGAGTCAGATCAAGACACATTTGAAATAAATAATTTTTTACCCTCTTTCTCACCTTCACACGATTTATGTTGGTGCCACTCATGCTGCCGCTTCGATCGATCAGGAACAGCAGCTCTCTGGTAGCTTTGTGCAGCTCCAGATGTTCTGACAGTAGGTCAGGACAGAAGTTGAGCATTAGGACAGGGCTGCAGAGAATATCCTTGTGGTATCGCCTTCGGATATACTCCAGCTTCAGAACCGTAACATTAGCACACAGGGATAGAGTTTGGATAGATGTATATGGATAAAAAAGACATGTGCGAAAAAGAAGTAAAGAACAAAAGTAATTTGCAGAGAATGCATTTTACCCTCCTCTCAGGATCGGAATCTTTGCGGGTGTATCGGATATAATCGCGGCGTGAGCAGATCTGCTGTTCATATTGGCTGAAGGACAGGCGGCCTTTCTCCAGAATGACCAGCGGGTTGTGGGGTTCTGTGGAAGGGTCACATGCTTTAAAAAGTCCATCCAGCACTTAGAAATCAGGATGTGCTTCCACACCTTTTGCTGGGAATGCTGCCTTACTCACCACTAAGGTGTAAAATGATCTCTATATGTCTGTCATACGGATGCTCCTGAGCTAAAGTGATGTAGGTGGCAGATGCACTTTGGGCGGACGGGTCAGCATCAGCTCTCAGAGCATGTGTAGGACTCTCCAAACCTAAGAGAACATCAAGGAGTCAGCTAGGAGACAAAGCTTATCATTATTACCATTTTAGGGGATGCTCAGTTCATTGCTAATGCATCCATGACAGGTTAAAAAAGCTCATATATGGTTTTAAATGTTTATGACAAATAACTAGCGGTTAGGATATAAAGCTTGGAATTCTCAGGGTCTGAGTTTGAGCCCCACTCCCACAGATTGCCACTCTGGGTCCCTGAGCAAAGAGCCTTAACTGCACACTGCTCCCCGGGCACCCCACTGCTCCCCAAGGGGATGATCTAAATGTAGAGGCAAATATCGCCAATGTGAGATCAATAAAGTTCAATTATTATTAATGTGAAAGTGTTGCCTTCAGTTGATCTGAGTTGCTGTACTTCTGAAATTGTAGCTGGACTTTCCTAAACAAAAATATCATGTAACCTTAACCATTCCATTGAAGCTAAGACTGTATTTCTACGGTTGCTGTCCTGCTGAAAAGTAAATCTCCAGCCCCTCATATAAGCAGAGCTCCTCCTCCCATGTTTGCTGCATCCCTAACATGGCCTTTCTTTCTGATTTCTTGACGCTTTTTCATAACAGTAGAGGGCATGACTCGCAGTTGTCCTGGTAACAGATTCTGAGTGGTAGATCTTTGCTCCTGCCTCAGAGATGGGCCTTTCAGTCACGTTTCATTTTCTTAACCTCTCTTTTCAGGAATAAGGTTATTTGTTTGTACAGTAGGTTAGCTTTTGAACAGCTCTGTCTTTTTCCATTTTAGAAGAGGGTTTATACAGTTTTCTGTGAAAAATTCAAAATTTCTACCCCTATTTTTTGATGTGTTCCTGGGATTTGTTGATGTTGTACTAATGTTAAAAAGTAAAAAAAGAGCAGAATAATGTAAGGTAAGATTATGTGTATTAGAGTAAAGAAGGTTGAATACTTATGAAATAGATTAGCTATCAGGTGACATTTTTAAATATGAAGAGAAACTGAAGATTGTGAACACTTCTGCATGTCACTGTGGTCAGAATGTGCTGGGTAATATTTTACTGTTATTCTTTCCTCTTTGAGCTTCACATCTTTAGCTCTGGTCATCTTGTGTCTCAGGTTTTCCTAGGGGGCTAAATAATTACATTTTAAAATGAGACTGTCTCTAAATCAGACTTATTCTGGAAGACAGGCAGTACCAGCCAGCAGACAGGCGCCTCTAACCAGCAGCTGGAAGTTGAGTTCATATGGGGCCAGGTTGATTGCAGGACTGGTAAAAAGGCCATGTGAGCACTGCTGCTCAGAGTCCAAGGCCCGATCCTGTTTTCCTGAGGTAGCCCCAAAGCAGCTGGTGGCCCTAAGAAGAAAAGTTATTTACAGAAAGCTATGTGTTCATGATAAATCTATCAGGTTTTAAATTCTAGTCACGTTCTATGTGGAAATAAGTAATTATAGTTACCCTGTTTCCTCAGACTTTCCCCCATTTTCACTCTTGCTTGCATTCATCTGGCCAGTTACCACCGGAGTAAGCAGTGTTGGGTAGACGATGCGGATTGCTCCATTTTCCATCGTGGGGAGTTCTAGAGTGGTGCTGATGATGACAGACACTATATCCATGGGGCCAACGACACCACAACCCACTATGAAGGTGGTTCTTTCCAGGTCTTCATCTAAAATCAGGTGTCCTTAAACCAAAATTCTCACATTATTAAAATATAGAAACTCTGCTGTTATTTTAGGTCAGCTAACTCATAAAGAAGTGAGCAATCTCAAAATGTTCTAAAATTACAGTGGAACAATATTATTTCAGCTAAAAAATTGAAAAAGGCCTAAATGAAAATGATTTGCATGTTTTTAAGTGAAATAAACATTTGATATCCTATAAACAAGCAATGTTTCTATCTTCCACAGATATTGGGTTATTTACCAGCGAGGAATACATATCACAGGTAATAATCAGTAGACTAAGGTAGATTAAAAAAAGAAATGTCTGCTCTCTGTCCAAATGGTCCCTTCCATATAAACCACTCTACTATGCAACAAAAGCAGTGACAAAGGATCTCAGGTAAAAGATCTGCTGGTCTGGAATGGGCTGAAACACCAATTAGCAAAAAGCTTGGTGACAACTTTTCATCTGATTCTAGGATATGGAAACTATGGTGACTATCAAACATTGCTTATGTGAGATAAGGAATTAGTCAAAAACTAAGAGAGGAGATGACCCAAAGGTAGTTTTGACCATAGTCATTAAGAAATGTATTCGAAACAAGTTGTTTTCTGAGGAATGAAACACTTACACAGAGCAACAAAGTCCTGGGATGTTTTCTATGATCAAATGCAGAGATAATGACACCCTTGCAAGCAACTTTACACTGAAGAACACCTTTTCCATAGCCAAACATGGAGATGGAGTTATTATCCTTTGACACTGTTTTTATCATTAAGGTACAAATTGACTTCCACATAATAAGGGACCAATAAGGAATACAACCATAGAGGGAAATTGTCTTTAACCAGCAGGAAACTTAAGATGTGCTATGAATCTCCAGCATGCTTTTAAAATGTGCTGTGAATCTCCAGCATGCTTTTGATGCAATACATACTAATATCCAAGACAACACAGGAGAGGAAGCTCATTAAGGTTACAAAAGGGCCCGATGAGTTCCCAGACCTTAATTGAACAGAAGGTTTTGTCCCCCTACAGAGGACTTGGGGCAAAAGTCTGTTCTAAGACCTGTAAAAAACTGCTGACCAACTATGAAGGTTGGTTTAGATGTTCTTATCGAGTCTTGATTTATACAGGGTATTATAACTTTTTTCCTATTAATGTTTACAAATAAATAACTCTCTTCAGCATGTTGCGGTTGACCAAAGGAGATATCTGAAAATTCTCTGATCATTCAAAAGCCATGTAAGATAAGTAGATGACAAACTAATGACCGAATTTTGTCCTTTTACAGTACTCCTCACCGTTGGTGCATTGTATGTCTAGGGCGGAGATCCCGCAGCAACAGGTCCACTCCTGGCTGCTCCCACATTGCCCATCGAGAACAGATCCAGGACAACAATCCAGACAGCAGTCCTTCAGCTTCCCTCTGCTCTGGATCTGCACTCCCACCAGCCGCCCTGCAATCATGGCCTCAAAGCCCACCACAACCTCTTTTTCCTCAAGAGGATATACAAACACACCTGAAGACAAAAAGGCAGCAGTACCAGCTTGTGAAATGATCTCCATGTACAAACTTTAATGTGGAGATAATGAAGTAAAATCAATCAAAAATAGATTACATGGTCTTCTAGAAAAGATCATATCTGTGATGTTCCTCATGGATTAGTACTTATATCTTTACCTTTTTTAAATGGCAATTTTATATTTATAGAAGATCTGTTTTTCAACTTATCTTGTTGTCCCACAAAGTCTTAACTTAATTTTGGCGTTAAGAGCTGAAGAAAAGCTCACCTTCCACAGAATCTGTGTCAGCATTGGCATATGTGAGGTGTGCAGTGATGCCCATGGAGCAGCCGTTGGTACATGACTTGATGCAGGAGGCCTTTAGTAACAACGGTTCCCATGTAGAACGGTTTCTCAGGCCCACCATGTTTTTTTTAGTACCTGAAAACCTTCAGTTTGCTGAGAGCACTGAAGCACAGACCTCTGCAAAAATACAGGAGGGGAGCCATGTGAGCATGCATTTACAATCTGTCATTTTCCATTCATCGAACAATCGCCATGACCTTTGTTCAGGTGAACCGGGCTCATGCTGCATCAGGTAAGGCATCACTTTTGACATTTATAAACAGGCCATGGTAGTTTATATAAGCCCACTCCGGCTATACAACCATGCTGTTTCCTGCTCTGCAGCTCTTAGCAACCAGCTCTGACAGATTGTGTTAAACATGTTTGGTTAATCATTACCAACTTTGCTTATTACCCAATGCATCAGCTTTGCAATCAGTTTCCAGTTAGTATGCAAACCCATGCGTCCCTGCTACTATATGCTCTTATCCTTATCTAAACACATATGTAAGTTTCCATTTTATTCATGATGTAAAGAATTATTTAGGCTTATCTACCACTTAACATCTTCAGGAGCAGCAGGTACAGAGATGGATGTGCAGATTACCTAACTAGTGTTGTGTGTGTTTGCTGTGATCCAGGTAATGGTCTTCTCACATCTACCTTTCTAACAAGATCAACAGCAACCATCTGGCTACTGCTCTCTCAGCTCATAACAAGCTAATAAATGCCTGGTTTGTCAAAGTGGAATGAACTGTGGCTGGAACAATCTGCACAGGTTACAAAGGACAACTCAGTGTTTTTAGCTGCTGGTTTACCAGATAAAGGGATAAATACTTGTAAGACTAAGACAATTTCACCTTAAAATGGCTGGGACTGTGTGGAAGATTAAAAAAAAGAGACAAATTACTTGAAAAGACAACTGTTATTAAAAAAAAAAAATGTAAAATGCAATAAAAGTATTTGCCTCCTAACAAATTACACTTTTCCACACTTTCAGATAATTAAGTAGTTTCAGATAAATAATTTTTGTAGTGTTTTTTAACTGTTATATAATCAAAATACAAAAAAATCCAAGTATACCTGGCACCTTAATAACTGGTTGTTCCACCAGTGTTTGCAAGGATCTGTAATGAGTCTAAAGTTGCTTTGCATTAACTTAGCCCACTCTTTCTTGCAGACAGTGGAGGGTTTTCAAAGGTCTGTTTTGCTGTCAGATCATTGATTTGCTGATGGATTCTGACTTGATCCGTGATGCTCAAAACCTTCGTAGTTAAGATGTTTATTTCTTGATTTTTGTTTGTTTGTTTTGTTATTCAGAGGTAGACTTAATCGATCCAATCAGTTTTGGTAGTGGCTGCCCTTTACCATCACACTACCTCCCCAAATTTAACATTAATCTTAAAATTTTAACATTTTAGATTCAAATCTCAAGTGTTAGGGATTATCGGGAGGCTTTTGGGGAATCTGAGATGATCATTTGTGTTCTTTTTTATCAGCAGTGATTTCCCCCCCTAGAACTTTCCCATAAATGGCATTTTTGTTTAATCTATTCAATTTTGTTAAGTCATGAACGCTTGCACTATGAGGTCAGTGAGACCAGCTTAGGTTTTATGACTGGCTCACTGGCTAATATGATTAGCTCCTTTCTCTTGGTTTAGCATGGAGAATATTCCTGAATCAGTGCTTCTGTGTATTTCCTTTCTGTCATCTGAAACACCCGGCCCTTTGCAGCATTTGGCCAATATTACTGAGCCTGGTTCTACAGCAGGTTTTTTTTCCTCTTTAAAGGAGGTTTTCCATTCTACCGTTTCTAATTGCATGCTAAGTATAAGGGATTACTGTCAAGTTAACATCATGCAAAGAGATGTCTGCTGTTGGTGAATGCTTGTTCAGAAGGAGAGATTATCTAAATATCAGTGGTTAAATCCAAATATGTCTAATTTTTTGTCCTAATTCCTGTTCTTTCACCTTTCATGTCTTTCAAGAGAAAGAAGTCTATCTGGGTAGGAAAGAAACTGAGGTCTGCTGTGCAGAATACAGAAAGACCTTAGCCTTGCACAGCAGAAACACTCATGGACAATGTTGGTCAATTTTGGGACATTAAAGTTAAAAATACCGCAGACAATATAAAAGATTGTATATAGTACAAAAAAATCATAAAAAAAAGAAAAAAGTTGTAATGTCCTGGAATATGTTTCCCTTAGATATAAAAAATATCTGCACATTAGAAAGCAGACGGAAGACTACACAGTATTTGACTTGGGTTATTGCACTTGCCCTGCGGAGATGTACTCACTTATTGCAATAACAGAATATTGCACATAAGTGACAATAGGTAAAGTACCTTCTTACCTATTGTCAGTCATGTACCTTCTTCCTTACTGCCAGCACAATTTGGACAGCACTAATCATGCTAATTTGATGAATTGAGATTGAGCCATTGACTTTATGCAGTTAGCTGGATTTTCTTCTAAACCTTCACCAACTGGCCTAGTAACCTGAGCTTGACTGTGGTGTTTAATATTCAGATTGAAATGAATAGAAATGTATGTAATTGCTTTGGGATCTGTTTGTTTTGAACTGATAATAAGTAAATCTAGTTCAATTAGACACGTAATTGATGTGTTCTTTGAGTAGGATTGTTAAGCCGACACTACAGGGAAGGTTCACCACTCTTCGTGTTTTCTCCATTTGTTTATGATGGTTCCTCGTGGTTCATTCTTGTTCCAAAGCCTTTCATTCTTTCTGGTGTATTACATTTTTGAATTAATTTCTCACCTGTTTTTCAATTTCATTAAATTGTGACTTAGAGCATTGCTTTCTGACATCCTATAGCCTACTTCATATCGCTAGACAGTTACTATTGAAGCACTTCCCTGATTCTAAAGTTTGCTGGCAGTAAACAGGCCTAGATAATTGGGATTTTGTAACTGAACAATATCTGTGGTTATTTAATGATTTATAAACAGGGTCAATTTCAATTTTATATGGTCCCATGTTGGTTTGGATGCTTTTGATAAATTGAATCATTATGAAAACATTTTATAAGGATCTTTGCCTGTTTTAGAGCAGATTCAAAATATACACTTTGGTTCCTAAGTAGGGAAATTTGTGGGTAAAACATGCAGATACACAAACAAAAACATAGTATGGACAATTTTACAACATCAAAAAACATTTATTGTCCATTTTGTTTTAGATGTTTGGCGTTATGAAACACTGAAATGTTGACCAAAGCTAAAGTAGAATTCTGTTGTCATTTAGTTTCTTGCTGTTATATTAATACTTATATTCAGAACAAAATATATAGGATATTTCCAATTTTTGGAAGGATTAACTGCACTTTTTAACAAAAATTCTCAGCACACATGCAAACTATTAGCATTTAGATAACAAAGCAGAACCTGCAAAATAAATATTCTGTATTTACAAAGTGGGTTTAATGTGCCTGACAATTGCCTGGCATTGAAGACACACAGTGAGGAATAAAAAACACTGCAGCTACCTTACACAATTTTTTCAAACCCCACATAAGAAGCAAAATAAGCATTGCTGAAAACTTACTCCACTCTTCAGTGCTGCATCAGATAATGTACCCCAGCGTCCACCCAGTCTCCGCATCACTCCACCAACACATCTGCTCCTGGGTTTTCCAGTTATATGTTTGGAGGAGGTTTTGCTGCTAAGGAGATGCTGCTCTCTCCTCTCTCTCTTTCGATGTCCCCCTCCCTCTACAAATATACCAGTTGTCCCTCACTACAAAAGTCAATTTACAAGAAAAAATACATAGGCTTGAGTGTAAAACGTAATTTGCATTCTTGAAAGTTTTCTTTTTATTTTGCAAAACTAAAATTAAACTGATTTATATCTTCAATTTATGGAAGGTACATATAATTTGGGTTTGGTTAAGGGAAATCTGACAAATGGAAAAGTGGCTGTAATCCATAGGTTATGAGCTTAGATCAATTTCTTAGATCCTAATAAAAGTCATCTGCTTACCTGCATCTGTCCTGAGCAAACAAGCTTTCATAAAACCATGATGCTGAACCTGCTGCTCAGCTACAAGCTAACAGACAACGGTAAGAGAGGCAGAGTCTGCTTTACATCCAGACAATTGGCTGTGATGGTAGCAGCACCATAATTCATGGCTAATGGCTTGGCTATGAGCCTCCAGCCTCCTCCAACAGGTCAGTCAGACAGCAGCAGACAGGGGTAGGTGATACCTACAGTCTTCTAGACCTCCTGTCTCCTCTTTAATGGCTCCAAAATATTACAGTACAGTGGAAAAATACAGTTACCAGGATGGAGAGAAATTTGCCTTTAGGTTTATTCTAAATGTCTATTTTCATGGATTTCACACATTTCTTTACAGAACGTTCATTTTGTCACTTCAAAAAAAAAAAGAAACAATCATACACAAAACCTATCTATGTTCTCTGGATAGAACAGAACGTTGGTATTTTGCTTTTAAGGTATCATTTGATTTTCTTGCAGGTGTGTATTGTGCCTGAGTGAGGGAGACACACAAAGAGAAAAGGGGACTAAAAAGGTCACAATAATAGTAGACATCCCTCTGTGATGCACTCAAGCCTCTGTTATGATGTCCCTGCTGCATTTACTTGAGCTACAGCAATATAGTGTGACTATATTTTATATATTATCACTTTTTCTTGTAAGTCTGAGGCAATTTCAGTGTAGCAGAAATACTTTCATTGCTAACATTGCCTATCATTGAGTAGCTGGTAGTTTTTAATGTTTCTCATTTCTGTCCCGTACTGCCACCATGTGGCCTTTTTTTTTATCTTATTTTATCCACTTTCTGAATCTGTTTTGAAGTGTAATTGTGTTTTTCTGCATTTCAGTCTTTCTATTTGGGAGAGTGTGATTAAAAAATCAGCATCGCTTGACATTTTGAGTAGCATTAGATTTAAAACCACTAAAAAACCACAAAAATTAACAAGTATCAATACTTTATTAAGTTTGATGGATGTTTTAAATCACTGACTGTGATTTAACAAGAAAGAAACATGCAGCTTTGGACGAAAAAATTTATCTTTTTATTCACTTTTTGTTAGTTGTGAGTTGAAATGATCAAGACCTACATACAGCAGTAAAGGAGGGAGTTTTTTTATTTGCTGGTCAGGAGAAGATAGATTTGTATATTAACCTAATGCTAATATAGAGAGCACCATTAATGACCTTAGTAAAGAAGTTTTTGCCACCATCAATCTGGGAAAGTTACAAGGCCTTTTTCAAATCACTAACAGTCAATAATTTGCAAAAAACAAACAAAACAAAACAAAAAAAACTGAAATAGCTTTATTAGTCAGGTTTGTGGATGCAAGGAATTTTACTTTGTTTCTACTTCGTTCTGAATGTACAATATTTGATAAAGATGCAAATTTGATTATAAATAAAATAAATAAAAATAAATATAAAGGTTTCTAGTATTTTTGATAATTGCAACAAAAAAGAAAAAAATGGAGCCCTATATCAGAACCAACTACCGTAGCCCTTATTGTATTAAATTTTAAAATTTCATGACTGGATGATTAAATATGTAATGTTTGAAACATTAAAATGTATTTTCTATAAATATTATAAAATTATAACTATATGTTCAAAGTTTCATCTGTTTAACATGCAAGACGTCTGGATATTTTTCTTTGGACAGACAACAGTAGAGGAGATAGTTTTGCATATAACTCACACTGCGTTGAGAGAAGGAATCCAAGCACATCAAATCAACAAAAGCACCAGTCAAGCATGGTGTTGGAGGGGTAATGCTTTTTATTGGCTTCATGACATACAGAGGTATTCATCTGATGAAGACTAGGGCTCAAACTTGTGTGTGGAATTAAATAATTATCCCAAGCTGAAGCAATTCTTCTTTTTTTTTTTTCTTGAGTTTGGCAGCACTATTGGCTTGATTTTTGCACAGTACACTGACAGGAAGGGGGGCATGAGAGAGGGGGAGAGACATGCGGCAAAGGACCACATGTCGGAATCAAACCCCGGTCAGCCGCATCAAGGGCTAAGGCCTCCATAGGTGGGTCGTGCACACTAACCGCTGCTTCACCTGCACACCCCTGAAGCAACTCTAAAGAGGGATGACTAAAACACTAAAATGTCCCATTCAGACCCTAGAACCTTTTGGACCTTAAGAGAGCCATCATGAAAGCAATGCCTCTTAAGAAGATGCAGGACTTTAAAAAAATCAAATAAGAAATGAAATGATATCAATTATAGCTGCCGGATATAGTTTTATATTCTCTTAAACTAATGTGATGTATTCACTTTTTCACTCAGCTATTTTATTATGAGATCAGCTTTATTTTCTTGGTGATTAATCAGAAAAATCAAAGAACAAAATCGAGTTTTGTCCAAAAAATGCTCTTTAAGATTCAGATTCACTGTGAAGTTTTTTCCAACTTGACATTTGATTAAAACAATTACTTTTCTGTACAGTTTAATTTAATATAATACCCATAGATTAGAAAACAGTAAATAAGAACATTTCAGTTAAATTACTATTTTGAAAAGGCTGCTGAAAAAAGTTTTCATGGAAAGCCAAAGATTTTTTAGATTCAATGTTTTATAGCCTAAATATAGACATTCTTTTCTAAAGATGTATTTAAGATTTGTTTTAGTTTTTCCAGTCTGATTGTGTAGTCCTTGTTGCCTGCTTTGTGTTCCCATTTGGTCCCATGTTTTCTTTTGTATGTTGTAAAATGTTAATTTCTTAGAGAAGGCTTAGAGAAAACACTAGATGTCAGTGTTCTCAAATCAGCTGAAGATTATTAGTAATGAACCAGCATCCCTTTATGTAATTATCCTCCTTTTTCAGTTCACTGGATTTAATGCTATCTAGGAACCAACATTATCAACCAATCTGTGTTATTTTCCAACTCAATAGGATCTTTATTCATGCCTAATTAATAAAACAATTCTTTATTTCTTTTTTAAATACAAATGCAACACAAAATATAATTGTAGTACAACTTCACTCATTTATCAGTCCTTTATTCATTAATTCATGATGGAAACTATGATAATTGCAAACTTTGAAAGACAGTAAATAGAGCTTTTCATTGCTCGGGGAAGATTGACAGTTATACCCACTAAATAAACAAAACTTCAAATAGACAAAGTTGAGAATCACCTCTTTTTGACCTAAACTCTAAAAAATAGACCTGATGTGTGCCATATTTAATAGTCTAACAGAATTTAATATCAGTAAGACAGAGAAAAGTAGTTACTTCAAGAACAAAATGGAAGAAAAAAAGAACATAATGGTGCCTTTTTTTAAACTTGTGATTAATAAGTGAACAAATGTACACTCAAATCATGTCAAACAGTATTTTTCGAGAACTTCTCTCATTGTCCTACTAGATTTCCTACTGGGGTTGCAGGACAGACATGATACTGCAGGTGTTTATACATCTTTAAGATTCCCTTGTATAGTTAATATAAATACATAATTTTAAATGTTTTATTGTATTCCCTCTTTTGCTTCAATATGATTTCATAATTGATATGCATGTTTAAAAACATTAAAATAATAATTCCTTGACATAATAAACAATCTGACATTTTTCCAACACCTGTTCTATCAAACCAGTGTTCTCTCTACTTAATGTAAGTTTAGTGTCCATCTAACTCCATTTAAACTGGTTTTTGAGTCCAGTTATCAACAAAGACCAGTTTTAGGTTCATCTAGACATGATGTTTCAGCTTAACTATTGTCAGGGAGTTCAAGTGTCTGCCTGTGTAGAAATGTTGGGAGCCTCTTCTCTCTTGCGTACCCCACTGACCCAGTTTTTAATTGTTTTCTCTTGGAAACAATGGAAGAATTGGTTTCATAACCAAAAACAATGGCTGGGTGTTATTCAACACGAATGTTGTTAAGGTGCTGATTGTTAACACTGAGTTTGTACTGAGCATTTTTTGTTGTTGTTGTTATTTTTAAGTAACTTGTAAGAGAATCCAGTCTTTCAGATTTATGAACCAAACCTTATAAATAGCTATTTTTATACATTTTTTTTCTATGTCAGAACATAGGAAAAAAAATTGGTATATTTCTTTAAGGAAAGAAAATCTGTTTATTTATGGTGTTCCTACAACTGTAGGCATCATTACACACACCCTTAAAGCTGGGCCATACCTGCTGCACACAATTCAATTTGTCCTTTTTTTCAGAGCAGTCTTCAGACTTTCTTATTTTATGAAAGTATTATTGCAGCGGGTTAAAACCCACTAATAACCCTTCTTTAAATATCACTGTTTGTTAATGTACCGGTACGAATGAGACCACAAAAAACAATTGCAATTATTTTCACATATTCACTTTATATTTCATTTGAGAAGAAAACAAAGTTGTAGAAGGTTGGATGAATAACCGTGTACATCCTTAAAACCTCGTTGAAGAGCCTTTTGATTCAGTTTCAGTGTTCAGCCTTTTTTCAGAGTTTATGAACAGCTGTCAATAAATGAACTCTGCTTTTCAAAAGCTCCTATCCTGGGATGAGACCACAGAATTACTGCTGGGTTCACTTCTTTGTCAGTCTAGATCTTTATGGAGCTTTCACACAATGGGATATATTTTTAACTGTAGATCAAAATTAGATAAAGCCTTTTAATTGAGTTTGGTCCTTAGTGAATCTACAATTTCACTTATTAAAAGAACATTTGCAATGGTTTCTCTAACGAGAAAAAGAAATGAGTGATGGAAATATATAAAGCTGGGTTTGTCATTGAATATGTTGGGTTTTTGGTTAGCCTTTGCCAAAAATAGCTTTGCACAGAAACGTATTGGATAACTAGTTATCTTAATTTAAACAAATGTTAAATGGCCTATACTTACGTATATGACATTTTTTTCTAGTTAGGGGATTCCAAAGTGCTTTGGCACTCCGACCACCATCTATAGGCAATGTGGGTGAAGTGTTTTGCACAAGGACAGAACAACTGAGACAGGTGGAGCTTGTACCAGCAACCCTCCACTTGCAGGACTAATTCCTGCCTATTATTGGCTGATTACAAATTTAGAAGAGCTCTTACATGTCTATTTTCCTACATATAAAGAGCTTTTCTCTTACACATTGACTTGTCTACTAGAAAGACATGGTTTTGACACAGTCATATCAAGAAAAAACCAACATCGTTGAACGTGTATGACTGGTAATGAAGTCAGAAGATAATATAGACACTGAAGCAAGCTGGCAGTGGAAAAAAGAAAGTTGTCCATGCCTGGGGGAGAAAAGAAGAGAGAGTGAGCAGAAGGCAAATTAATCAAACCACATCAAAGGCAGATGAGCAGAGAAAAAGGAGAAATGAAAGAGAGCCGCCCGGTCGGCCCATGCCGTTCCCACTCCGCTCCGCCTGATCTCTCAGATCTCACAGCCATCCTGCCACCGAGGGGGGCTGGGGAAGATCAAATCATACCCAGAAAACAAAAGAAATTATGAAGTTTATTCTTTCATGTTTCAGGTCTGAAGGCTTAACTCTTTTTCAAACTTTTAAAGAACAGACAAGTCAAAAAGACAAAACCTGCATGCTGCTGTCAAAGAAGAGTAAAGAAACTATTTTTGCAAACAGTTTATCACATTCCTGCTCAGAGGTTATATTGGATTCCGATGTCATTCTTTATAACATCCACTTTGCTAGAATATGGGTCTATTTCCCATTCATTAATACTTTACAAATCCCAAAGGGAAAGGAAAGTCCGTAAATTAGATTTTACAAGTTTCTGCAAAGAGTTGCAGGGAGGAACCCTGTAGTGGTCTGTACACAGTGGATCCCTGACTTAAGACACTGTTGTATCACGCTCTTGTAAAGTGGATGCTGATAACTGAGTCACATACTCTATTTGTTCTTCTTTGCTTATTCATCTTCAGAGGCTCCAGAACAGTCTGTGGAAAGTAGAGCTTTTTGTTTACTTATTTTTTTCCATACTGAGAACAACTGGATCTGCAGCCTGCAAGCAAATCAATCTATTTTTTTTAATAAATTTTCCAAATATTTCTGCAGTTTAAACATTAAGAGAATGTTATTATTAGAATGTCTGCTGATTTATATCAGTATTTAACTGTATGACTTTATTTATATACTCTCAGTTGTACTGTTTTGATCCAAAAATGGGTCAAATGTATTTTGTATTTGAAATCTAACATTTTTGAATAAATAAAAAGAAGATAAAATAAATATACAGACACGGCTACAAAGATTTCTCAGTTTCACCTTGCAGTGAAGGTGACATGATGCGGAAATATTTCTCAAGCAGAAGTATACAAAAAAAGCCGACTGCAAATCAAAGTATAAAGTTTCCAATCTGTTAGTTATTTTAAGGAGTTACGAGCAGAAACTTCACTATAGCCACTTAGTATTAGCTCTAAATACTGTACACATTAGCTGAGATAATCCTAAAGCAGACTTTAAAAATAAGTCAAAGTTTTTTCTTATAGAATAATGTTTTTCCTGAAATCACTTCATGTCTGTAAGCAGCGCATTACAGTACCTTTATGTAACAAAAGCAGAGTTCAGCAGAGAAAGACAAAAGTGATGTGAACTGACAATATTTTAATGGGAGAAACAAAAGACTGTAAGTGATCAATGGAAGCGGCAGCCAAGTGATGCCCGGGGGCCGGCTTTGATGTGGGTATCCTCAGAGAGATGCAAGGGACAATGCCCTCTTTGAGGGACACGAATGGCAGACACTTTCCTCTCTCTCAAAAACTCACTCACCTTCTGGATCCAGCTCACTTTAAATCCAGTTGGGGCTCTTTGCTTTAGTGTTTCCTTAAGGAGCATTTTCCTCCATGTCACATCATTGCATATCCTTTTCTACTAAACTTTCTCTCACACTAATTATTTCAAACAACTCCCCGTTCCCTTCCGCCCAGCCAATCCCTGTCCTCACCCCTTCTCCCCCCGCCTTTCTGCGTCTCTGCATCTCCCTCCCTCTGTCTCCTTTCATAAAACCAAACCGCTTTGTGATGGTCAGCCTTGGCAAGTTGTGCTTGATTTGCTGTCATAGTCTTAATGAATTCATCTGTTTGTGCATTGGCCATGGGAGCATCACTCCCTCCCTTCCCTATCCCCCCTTCTTTCTGGTCTTCCCTCGGGGACTCCATATATATTCCAGGGACCACTTCAGGCGCCTATTGTTCCTCCGAGTACCTTACAGACAGATGCCCTGCATCACAGTGCGGGAGAGAGCCCAGAGAGTCAGTAGGAGGGAGACAGAGCCCCCAGACCATAAGGACGTGGAAACTCTACAGACCAGCCTAGTTTCCATCACCTCTGCTTCCTCTTCATTCATTCTGCCAATATCCAATCTGTTTGCCTGCTGTCAAGGTGGATTGGAAGTCTGATGCTCTGGCGCTATGTTGCTACTGTTCATCTCACTGCTGCTTATGGGGCTGGATTGTTTGCAGGGAGCCCCAACAGGTAAAGAAGTCTACAGGATGCCCCAGAGCGCTCTCAAAGGTACTTTTTCTTAATTCAGCAGTTATAAAATGTACAATGCCATGTGAGAAGTTATACTTGTTATATTCTGTCGGTAGAAAATCTAAATGTTAGTTCATTCTGAGGAGTGTGAATTTTGATATTGAATTAACTTAAGGTACACACTAACAACTGGGTTTATATATACTGTAGCTTAGCTAAGATAGTAATATTGATGCTGTGTGTTACAAAACATTAACCATTACTATGAAAATGCTATAAAACCAAAGTGACATCGCTTTGGTTTTTGTGTTCTGACTTTTCAAGTCAAATGATTGACAGGGATGTGCACAAAAGTGAAAATAAACCACTGAACCAGTATGTGTTTGGTCAAATTATTTAGTGTTGAATAAACATAACATATGACATCTCAATGTAGATGAAAATATAATAATGTGGTTATTATATGTGGTTGTTATATAATAACCTAAACCAAAAAATCCATAGTGTAACCCTGAGGTGGGCAGTTCCAGTTCCTGAGGGCTGGTATTCTGCAACTTTTAGATCCATCCTTGGTCCAACACACCTGAATCAAATAGCTGAGTTACCTAATTAGTAAGCAGTCCTTTCCTCCAGAGTCCTCTCAATAATCTACTTATTTGATTGGGGTTTGTTGAACCAGGGTCACATCTAAAAGTTGTAGGATACCGCCCCCAGGGAACTGGAATTTCCACCCTAACCTAAGCTATGTTAATCAATACAGATGTAACCAGTAAACCATATGGCAGCTTCAGATTTAGTGGGAACATGATTTTTCGTAGAGTGCAGACCTCCTCCAAGTAGCTTGTTTCCCCCGACATATTGGGATTTTCACCTTAAGTTAATACCTGTATACACAGAATCTTTTAAAATTCCTGGATCCAGATGGTGATTCGGACCAACCCAACCATTTAGTAATTTACTGCTAGCATCATACGCACCTCCTCTGAAAGTTTCAGCAAAATCCATCAATAAATTTTTTAGTTATTCTGAAAACAGAAAAACAGGCAAACCAGTGGCGATGAAAACATTACTTTCTAGGTGGAGGTAAATATATTTATAGAGCTGAAAATGTCTTTGCTGGAATCAATTGTAAACATTTGAAATTGCTCTTTAAGCTAGCTGCCCAGCAGTGCACAGCAACAAGTGTGGTGTAGAAAGCAATGTTACTCTATTCTCTACTAAAATGTTATGGGACGTTCATTCTGTTAATTCACCTAGAATCTCGTTAAGAACACTTATTACTGTAAGGACAGTTGTTTGGAAATCTTTTTTCTCTTTAGTGGTATCTAACCACTTAATCTACTCACACCTATTTGAAACATTTGCACTTTCCTTTCTCTCCAAGGAGGAACTAAAACTTTTATCATTTCATAATCTTTATTAGATTCAGTGTTCAGGTTTTTCTGCAGGGATACCGTTGAGGCTTCAAACATGACTGCAGCAATGAGAGATGCACCGTCTATGGGATCTAGTTGGCTTCAGGCCTGCCAGCCAGTGCCCTTAGGCCTGTCCCAAAACTCAGCCCTGGCCTTCTAATTAAGTCCTCAGTCAGCATTGTTGTTGTTAGTGGTCCTATCCTGTGATGTGGCAAAGCACAGAAAAGGAGGGAGGGCTGAGGGGTCAGCGGCGCGATTGAAGGTTGTACGAGAAGCTTCAGTGGCGGGATGAGCGTGAGCTAGCTCCCCTCAAAATGCTGCCAATGAGCTCAAAAAGCAGCATGAGAAAAGAGGGGCCACACACCCACACACAAATATGCTGAATCCATGCTGATGCTCACATGTACACAATGTTCTCATAGCTAATGGCTGTTTTTCAATGGATTGCCCAGATGCTGTTTCTTCCTGTACAGCTCTGGTAATATTTCTCTGAACTAACATTTGTGGAACTGTTTGTAAACTTATAAAACATTTCATAAGTGGGTTTGTTTTATATAAAATTCAACTTAAATTGTTTAATGCGTACTGAGCAGAGCTACTGACTAACTGTAAAATGGGGATACATTAAATCAATTTTCTGCATTTATGCGAAGCATATACAGAACATTGATCTGCCTTTGATTAAATTAGATTCAATTTTTGTTTTTATTTCCTATTTAACCAATTGTTTGATGATAGGTGATAAATCTCATTAAAACTTAAACTTCTTGTCTTGTTTTGCAGCTCTGTCTGATCGAGGTACAGTTGTTCTGGAAGCTGCCATGGCGAGCGCCCTGTCTGCTCTTGAGCGTGCATCATCAGATCGAAGTCGGGCTGAGGCAAGCTGCAGAGGTTGTGTTCCCTGCTTGTTTCAGAACTGTGGACAGCTATCAGGATCCTGTTGTGAGTATACCTACTAACCTGTATCAGCTGCTATTCTTTAGTCTTCACCTCCATGTTTTTGTTACTGAGCTGCCTCTACTTCAATATTCGCTAGCAACACCCTCTGGTGCCTTATTAGAGCCCACCTGTGAGGTGATCAGTAAAGCCCAGAAGCTTCAGGATGAGGCCGAGCGGAGCTGGGCTCTGAGTCAGGCCTGTGGGTACTATCAGCATCGTTGTCTACCAAATGAGCTCAATACTGAGAGCTGCATCCGGATCATGGGTGAGAGCTGTAGTGCCCGCGTTCTCCAGTGCAGCCTGCTGAACACGATGCAGAATCTAGAACCTGATATGCAGTCACATGCTCAAGGTAAGACACATATTTCGCTGATTTTAATCCCTTTCCGGGACTATTAGAGTACATTGTGTTAATATATATTTAAGCATCTGTCTGTCTTCACAGCAGCGTGTGGTCAGAGGTCTTTCACAGTGCAGAACATCACACAGCCCCGGTCGAGGATTGTTGGTGGTTCCCCTGCACCTCTAGGGAGCTGGCCCTGGTTGGTGAACCTGCAGCTCAATGGTGAGCTGATGTGTGGAGGGGTCCTGGTGGACAGCTCCTGGGTGGCAACTGCTGCTCATTGCTTTGCTGGGTAGGTGCTTTGATTTTTATTTGGTTTCCATCCTGCTGTTGATCATAAGTTACTAACTGAAAGGGTTGATGAATTGGTTAAGACCACTGGACCCAGGCAACTTCGGATCATTTGTTACCCATCAAAAAAAAAAATCAGTCTAATAGAAAATAATCATTTTGGAGTTCCTCAAAGCTTTATTCTTGGACCACTTTTATTTGATTTTTACTTTCTCCCCTACTTCTGGTTTTTGACACCACCACCCCTTACCATGTATATGTTATTGATACTCTGCTTTATATTTCTCTATCCATTCCAATACACTCAGTGTTTAGTCTGCCAAATATAGAAATAACTGGATTTGTCAGAAATTTCTTCAATAAACTCATTCTAACAAGTAATTGAATAAAGCTAATCCAACTTAATTTATTAAGTTTATAAGTTGAAAACTTAAATACATTAAGTTGGGAAAACCAATTCAATCAATTCATTTAAGTTGAAGCTGCATTTTATCTTATTTAGAGTGTAAGTACATTTTAGAGTTGATTGCCGGGTATAAACCATGTTGAGCCTCAGGTTATCATAGACCATTTACTTCAGTGGTCCAAGAAGAAGGACTTAACAAAGGGAGACATTTAGTTTCCACGCTGCTGCAAACTAAAACATCCTGAAAACTTGAAATGTGCAGAAACTGCTGTTTCCTTTTGCCTGTACCTCTAAACATTTGTTTTTATCTCAAGTTTCCACTTATTAGTTAAAGATATTGTTAACAAGATACTTTGTATCACCTATTAGCGGTTTTCTAATGTTTGTTATGTTTTTTTTTTATTCCTTCTCTTCACCAAACCTAAGCTGTACTATTCTATTAATCCCTGCATTTTTTGCTGTTGCTTCCTACAAAACACACAACAATGTGATGGAATGGTGCCTTACCGACATCGCCTTTGCTCCAATCTTTTCTCTCTAGCAGCCGCAGCGAGAGCTACTGGACAGCCGTCGTAGGCGAGTTTGACATCACCAAGAAGGACCCTGATGAGCAGGTTCTTAAAGTGAACCGAATCATCCCCCATCCTAAGGTGCAAACAATTAACTCTCCTTATATAATAATGAACAATAAGTTTAGCCACCAGAACCCTGTAATAAATTAAATTATCTAAATTTCCAACAGTTCAATCCAAAGACGTTTAACAACGACATAGCCCTGGTGGAGCTGACATCTCCTGTCGTCCTGTCTGAATATGTGACACCAGTGTGCCTTCCTACTGCCACGGACCCCCCAACAGGCAGCCCATGTCTTGTGGCAGGCTGGGGGTCCCTCTATGAAGGTAAGTGTACAACATTGTTGTCTCTTTGGCCAGGTTAGAGAAGGTAAAAGTTTTGAAATATTGAAATTGTAAGTCTGCTTTCCATCTCTTCATGGTTTCTGCGAACATTCATCATTACATGTTTTTAAAATATGTCCAGGATTTCTTAAGAAGCATTTTAAATTGAGATCTGTTGTCTTGGAGACAGATGCTAACCTCATGAACATGACTTTTACTGACTCAACACATCTGCAATCTAAAAAACAAACGCTAAAGATGTTTACACTAATGCTATTTAATGAATCTTTCAAAAATGACGGAAAATTACAATGGGAGCCAGTGTTCCACTCTAACATCTCATGTTTCACACTGGAAAATCAGGAACAGATGATGAACCTCCTTCCTCTACTAACAAGTTTATATGACCTTTAGATTGAAGTTGTAACAAGACAGTCAATTCAGCTTCAGCTGGGCTTATACTAAAAATAGAGATGAAGAAAGTAATCTACTCAATTCCAAATATTAATTGAAATGTCTAAACATTATTTGGAGTAATTAAATATAAGAAAGTATAATGAAGAAAACATACTTCCTTACTTTAAATGCTATTTTATCTAAAGCATGGTTGTCTGTATTTTAGACGGGCCTTCTGCTGACGTGGTGATGGAGGCTAAGGTTCCCTTGCTTCCTCAGAGCACCTGTAAGAGCGCTCTTGGAAAAGAACTGGTTACCAACACTATGCTGTGTGCTGGCTATCTCTCTGGAGGCATAGACTCCTGTCAGGTTGGCAGAGTCACAGTTTTTTTATCCTACAATATCCCTCTGTATGGCTTCTCTAATACCTTGTATACTTTCATCAAAAGCTTAGTTAATATGCTATTAACACATTGAATAGAACCCTAAGAAAGTTGAAAGAACCTTTTTTAATATTTATACCTGTTTTTTTATCATCTGTAGGGGGACTCTGGAGGGCCCCTTATCTACCAAGATCGTATTTCAGGTCGCTTCCAGCTCTCTGGCATCACCTCCTGGGGGGACGGCTGTGGAGAAAAAGGCAAACCTGGGGTGTACACACGAGTGTCCGCTTTCTCTGACTGGATTCAGGCAGAGATTCAGAGTGAGTCTTGAGCAGCAATAACTCGCCACTGTTTTTTGCTAATATCATCAAAGAGATTCATTTACCGGGTTGTCTGTTTTATCTAACACTTTGTAATCCTACCAGAATCATTGAGAAGCAGAGAGCCAACATGTCCAGAACTACTGAAAACAACAGACATGACAGAAGCTCAGCAGAGGTCTGAGTTTAACTCTCTCTGTCACTTCTACACTCTGCCCTGTCCTCCTGGTCAGTCTGCCAGTGCATGCAGTCAGATAGCTGAGGAGAAATGCCTCACCCGCTTCAAAAAATGCCGTGAGTGCACCATTCAAAAATTCATTATATTATACGTATTTGTCTTGTCATATATCCTGATGTTTTTCCTTCTCTTACTTTTAGAGTTACGCGCCTTCCTTCAAACACTATTGGATTTGCTTCAGAGGGCAGAAGACTACATTAGAGACAAAATGGATTTGACTTTCTTCACTCAGACTCTCCCTCAGCTTGTGGAGCATATATACAGTGCAGCTTTTACACACAACAGAGAGAGGAGAGACCTCGGTCTTACTTGGATTAAAGGTACAGGTGTGAAAGATCATGTTACAGCACCAATCTGTTTCATCAAGAATAAAAAAGCTCATTACATTGAATATGCATGCATCATGTTTGGTCTGTAATTCATAATTCATTGTTTGCAGAACAGCTAGGTGGAGCTGTGACACCAGCAACACAGGAACCGCCTCATTCTCCACCAGCTTTATTTGGATATGTAGGTCCTTCAGTGGATGAATGGGAGGAACACCTGAAAAGCATAGCTGATGAATTGGATAAACACCAGGATGGAATTACAGACACTTCATCTGCAGTGAAAAGTAATGAAGAAAAGATTTTTCTACAGGTAATTTTGTTTGTTTTAAAAACATACCGAAGGAAATTATTTTTAAATTTTCTTTTTTTGCTGAACAGCAATATTTTCTCTGTGGAGAGATTAAAAAAACAACAACTACTGACAAAATTTACATAAATAGTGTCATTATTTAAGAAAGGAAGACAATGCATGAAGCATTATCTATATAAATATCAATTTAATTTATATGCAGAGGTGTCAAAAGTATTAGTACAATAGTTAATATAGTTTATCACTCAATTAGAAGCATAAATCTTACTGTTTAAAACAGTTTTGTAGAACTTAGAGAATCAACTTGAGTTTTTTTACTCAAGTAAAAGTGTAAAAATACCATTTAAAAACTAAGTGCAAAGTAAACATAATATTAGGAAAAATGTTAAGGACAGAAGCTTTAGACATAACAAAATTAGCTTAAATGAAACAAAACTAACTATTTGGTTTCTAAATTGTCTAAAAAATAATTACACCAGGAAAGTATAGATATTTAAACTTTCTACTACTGGGATATCAGAGGGCATTTAGCCTATTTTTGTTCAAATTTGGCCATTTAGCTAGATGAGCTAAAAGTATCTGACCAAAAGCTTACAGTGTTATTTTGGAGTTTTAAACGTAAGGAATAGTTCAATAACTTGGAGCCAAACCTTTTAACATTTCAAAAGTGAGCAAAATAGTCTTAAAATCAATATGGAAGCGAATAGGCAGCCAGGCTATCTGTGTGCATCATTTGTTCTTATATCAGTGCAATAATCAATAAGAACAAATGTCTGATGGAAGAATTTTTTTTCCTCTTAGCCAGCAGACAATTTCTGTATGATTGTTTGCTCAAGAATTGATAAGACACAATCTAAGAAATGTTACACTTCAATGAAGTACTGTAATAAAGAAAACAACATCCCACATTAAAAAAAAAAACACATAAACAAAGACAAACACACAAACGCTGATTATTCTGCTGTGTATCCTGTTCCGATTCAGCGGGAACCAGGGGTATTGGGTTTCCTGGGGTCTCTGATGGGAGCATGGGGATGACCAGTGAGAGGTTGCCTGCCTTGGATGGGGTGTTGCCTGTTTGAATCCCAGAGTGCTGGGTCCCTTTCTGGCAACCTGTGTCTCCACTGGATCTATTTAAATCTCTCAGGGACTGACCCACCATATTTTCCACCGGCTTTACTTGGCCAAGCTCTCCTCCACCCGACCAATTTTTAAACATATCCGTTACTGTCTTTTCAGGACTGGTACTGGCTTTTCCTGCCCTACTCGTCTCTGCAAGTACTAACTCCTGATTAGGGCAGAGAAAAGGCAGTACTGCTACTAAAGAAGTACTAATGGATAACGTTTAAAATTTGACGAGGTGGAGTAGAACAAACCATATGGAGCTGGTGGAAAAGGAGTATTTGTTCTGTTGACTGGGTCAGAAGTCCAGCAGGTCTCTGGGAACCAAAGCTTTTAAGGAAGGACATTTTACAAAGTTCTGATCCAAAACAGACTTTTGATAATGAAATACATGCAAAAGGAAACACATATTAAAACAAATTTGCTAACTTTTTCTTACCACATTTATAGAACGGTACAAAATACTAACACTTTTGACAGCAGGAATGCAGGAAAATATGTTATTCAGAAAGGAGTGGTCTTCATTGCAAGGGTGTCAAACATAAGTAAAAAGTTGTCTAAAAATATACATACAAATATTATACACAAATATTGTAATACTATAAGTAACTTTTGAGAAAATAATAACGTGATATTAGTAAAATGTAAATGTTTAAAATGCTTCAGAATAATTTTAACTAGAAAATTCCCCAAGGAAATTCTAGAGGTGCCTACCCGTTGGTGCTTAGTTGTTTTACTCCAGTAAAGGCTATATGGGTTGGTTCGGGTCAGCTCAGCAGGGGCGTGAAACCTTTTGTTGACACAACAACTTGCTTGTTCACACTTGATGGTGACTGGTGTTGCCACACCTTGTGGGAACTGGTGTGGGAAACTGCATCGCCACACTTGGTAGCAACTGACATCACCACACCTAATACCGACTGGCATTTCCATACCTGTTGGAATCTGCGGTTGCTTCCACTTATGGGGAATGCCGTGGCAACACCTGGTGGTGACTGGTGTCTCATTGCCACACCTAGTGGCGACTTCTGTCCCCAGACATGTGGCGATTAGCGTAATGATTAAGATCCCTACTGTATGCTCCAAAAAAAAAATTGCTGAGTGTAATCTTAAGGTTTTTATTTTGGAATCCGTTTACAATTGTTTAATCACTCTTTTTCCTCTTTATATCGTTAGTAGATGCTTTATTATACTGTAAATGGGAGAGCTTTATTTTGAAATGTGGACTAAGGTGTGTTGTGAAAAGGACTTGGTAGTCTAATTTCAAGAAACTGGATGAGTTTGGGTCATAATGTTGAGCTGTATGCTGCAGTAAATTAGTGTGTATAATGGATAGGCTTTTATTATGTAGAGTCCCTTGTGTCTTACTTTGAAAGTCTAGCAGGGTTGTGCGTTAAGAGAAGTGTGAGACTGAGCAGTGATGTAAGCGTTTTATAAGTGTTCAATTACTCTTTTTCACTGTTATAATGTTAATAGACTCTATTACAATGGAAATTGATGGCTTTTATTTGAAATCTAACTGTCTTGTGTTAACTTCCATGGTGTAAATAAGGTAGATCCTCCAGTTACTTTAGTCTAGGATCAGCTGATAGTTCATATAGAACAGCTTTAACTGACTTTAAAGGGCTTGGCTCCCCTAATTAATGACATCATACCGATAAACACATTATATATTTAGACATTTTAAATATAAATTCATAAAGGAATGCACTGTTAGGGATTCTTAAAACTTCAGGAACATAATTTTTAGGTTAATTCGTGTAAAATATTCACCAAAGACCAGAATTAAAGTTCCATTTTATAACACATAACATGTAATTAGTGCTTTTAAACAAGTTTGAATGAACTAATTTGCACTGTTTATTTTGGATTTTAACCTTCTTTTCACATGGAATTACATAATTCTTGGCATCTTTGTTTCTACTTTACAGACACAGGACTCTTTGGTGCAGCATCTGGCTGGACATTATCAGTCTGTTATTTCAAGTCTTCACTCAAGGCTGGGCTCCAGAGTAGCTCCTCCTCTTCTGCACTTGGACGCAGTTCGTTTTCAAGAGGGCTCTTCCATCAATCCTTCTTCAACTATAACACCAGGCTACTCTCCTCTATCATCCTTGTCCCAAAAATCCCTGGAGCCCTGGTCCCTTCTGTCAGTTTTGCTGGGTGAACTAGGGAAATTACAAATGCAAGACAAAACTATGGATGATGGCGCATCGATAACTGAAGAACATTCAAGTAGAGATGTTTCTAGTGAGAGGAACACTGCATTAGAGGATTTTGGTGTCAATCAGGATGGAGAGCAATTTAAACCTTCAGCAGCTCCGCTCATGGATCTGTTGACTTCTGCTGTCCAGAAAGCTGTTGATATGGCTCACACAGAAACCCCCGACCCCAGACGGGGGAGAAAGTCATCAGGTGTTCGCAGAGGACCCAGGAGTGTTCCTCAAAAGAGGCAGATCCCTGGAAAAAGTGGGAAAAGTACTTATCCTACATTTCTATCTTTGTTTTAAAAATGTTTCTTATCGTATTAATTAAACAGAAATGCATTCGTCTTCCTTGGTAGTTTGTCCCGGATTGAGAGAGTCTGCCCAACAAGTTAGCCAAATCCAGGAGTCATACAGCTGGATCTTAAACATACCAAGCGACAATCTGCAGATGAACTTCCAAGAGGTAAAATATTGCAAATTTTGTTTGTATTATAAGATATTTTCGTTAGCATCGCAGTTTAAATCTATTTGCCATTCCTCAGGTTTTAGTTGATCTGACCTCAAAGAATGATCGAGGACTTTACCAGGCGCGGATCCGAGCCGTGGTAGCTGGACGACCCTCAACCTTCTACAGTCTTGTGGGGCTTGAGAATGAGTCGTTCTATCGCAGTGTGCCAAGGATCATCGCTGTGGCTCTAGACTCTCTCAAGACTTAACCTTGAATTACCTTAAACTCAAAGCATTAAAAGATCAGTGCGAAAAGTGCGAAAAGATAATCATCAGGCGCACACTTACAAACTTCCTCAATCTCCTTTAAAGGGCATTATTTAGACTCATCAAGTCTAAATAATGCCTTTAAAGGCATTATTTAGACTTGATGAGCCTAATTTTCACTCCCAGTGCAAACGTGAATGTAACTGTTGAACTGTCGACAATGATACACTTTTCCTCTTAGCTATATTTATTGCCCCCCTGATAAAGATGTGTAAAAGAACTTAAAAGTACAAAAGAATCATGACTTATACCTATAGCTAGAACTCACACGTGATCTGGATCATTACAAAATTTTAAAGAATTGTTGCTTGGTCTGAGAAAAAGTTTCATTAAAATCCATTTATAGCTTTTCAAGTAATCGTGCTAACACATACATACATTCAAAAATGGCAGAAAACACAACCTCCTTGGCGGAGGTAACTAAATCGATCTTACAGCACAGTATATTAAATGGGAATACTTATTTAATACAATATTGTAATATATATTTTAAATTTAAATCAAATTACTTTCAATATTAGTACAATAATCTCTCACAGCACAAGCTTTCTATAAAAGAATCTCGGGATTGTGTCTATTTTGGAAAAGGCAGATTTTCAGTCTGTTCATCTGATCAGGTTTTAAAACAAGACCCTCATACCACTTTACAAACCATTTTAGTTTCCTTAGTATAGCACAACATATTTTATTTCTACTAAATGGTATTTAAAAAAGTTTATGCCATAACATTTTACAGGAACAACAGAAAAAATAGGCCCACATCACCACAGTTCCCCCACCGTACTTCTGGGTTTTAGTATTTTTCCTAAATATTCATTCTTTGTTTCAAGTCATACTCTTTAAGAGTGTTGGTAGATTTAGAGCTCATTCTTAAATTTGTATTAAAGTCCCATTACAGCTTTGTAAACTCGTAAATTAGATTTTGTGATGTAAATATATGATACATTCTGGAACCAGAACTGTCAGAAGAAACATTTTGCAGAAGTTCTTTTATCTTTCCCAGTGAGCAAAATAAACTGGGTAATTGTCCAGCACAGTGGATGGTGGCTAATAGAATGGGAATCATATTATAACTATAAAGGAATCAACCCTTATTTGTAAAGAGGATAGCTAATTTTTTTTTCAATGGGAATACTTACTTTAAAGGATTGTTAGGAACATCATTATTAAATGCTAAACAGATTACAGAATACCAAACAGATGTGCTTAAATCAAGGCAGGATTTTTCTAAAGATGTCTCATTGTGGCGCTGCAAAAAAACATACATTTATATGAATGTTGTTAATGCATCTTTACCAGGGGTGGCAAGAAATGTTGCAAGCACTGTATGTGGTTGTAGATACAGCCTTTTTTAAATTATAAATTTGTATAAAAAGATAAATTATTCCTATTGTATTTTACAAAGGTGGAGCCTCTTGTGAAGCATATGGATTGTATATATGATGCACATATCTTTATCCCTAAAATATTTATTTGTATAGAAAAAGTTGTATTTTTCCAATAAAAAGTAATTATACCTAAAATGCTGTAAATATTTTTATATGGCTGGGTTAAAGTTATATTAGACAATTTATATTGAGATATTTATTGGAAAGCTTTTATACCATTCATAGACTTTATAGTGCTGCAGATCAAGAAGTACCAAAGTTGGCCTTATGGAAAACAGGTGAACAACATTTTGAGATACTTGTCTGACCTTTTATAATGGTATCAGTATGACTATCAGCGCCGCAGCTGCTGCAGTGTGGATACACATACCTCTCTATTTTTTCACCATATTTCCCAAAGAGAGAATCAAAAGTGCACAAAGAACTACAGTGAGTGCTCCCGTTGCATTGAATTGTTATTGTGCTTGTGCACAATGCCTGACATTACAACTCTGTTACTTTGTTTTAGCAGAACACAGAAATATTTGATTTGGAGAGGAAATAAGACAAGTTTCTTCTTGGATGAGTACTGACAAGAATCAGTTGTAATTATCCAGCTCCTACTTACTTACCTAGTAATGCCTCCATGTTGATGTGAGTAAGAAGTAGGTGTTACTTTCGGAAAAATTTTTGCACCCACATTATAAAGTAGCCTCGGTAGACTCCAGTCAGTCATCACACAGGCTACGCTGCATCTGAGCAGTAATTACCAACTGTTCTCTTGACCACCATGGGTTATTTTTTCACATTATGTTTCAAAGACAAAATAATGTAACTTTATAAATGTTATAATATAGAATAGAATAGAATAGAATAGAAAATTCATTTTTTATCCTACAATGGGGAAATTCTGGTGTTTACAGCAGCAAAAAATGGTCACACAAGTATGGACGTAAGAAAAAATCTATAAGATAACAAAATAATGGAGAGCTAAAAGATTAACAATAAAATACTCTACAGTAAAGTGTTTTAACAATATAAAACTGTGAACCTGGAGAATAAATAACCAATATACAGTTATTTGAAAATAGCAGCAACATCAGAGAAGTGAAAAATGACAGCAGCATATTATTTAACTAAGTAATTAATATAAGCTTTGTTATAAACACAATAAACTATGATTTTTTCTTTTAAAACACAAAAATCCTAATTTGGATCACTTAAGTGCTAAATTTACCATCAGAGAGTTGATATCACTTTGTCTCTGCCAGCCGATGAATGACAATGACCAGGTGCACTGGGCATAAATGCAATACTGGAGGACAGACGTGTGCAGAGTGCTTTACTCAAGCTGTTAGCATGTCGTGTCTCCTGTGGATGCGTGTACCAGCTGCTTATGACTGAAATACACTTTTGATTTAAACCTAACCAGCAACAGCGTCCCTCTCCTTTTTTTCTATCAGCCCCTCCTTATTCACTTTCATCCCTGACTCAATCAGCAGAACTACTCCAACCAGTAGAGTCCATGCTCATGTGTGGTGCTTTGTCTCAGACTGTGCTGCATAAACACATTCATGGATTCTGTGCCTGGATGCTCTCAGCTACACCTTCTAAGAGTGCTCCTGATTTCCGCTGCAGGTACGGACCCAAAGTGAAGAGTGCCATGAATCACCCTGTCTTAGGAATTTGCATGATGTTGTTTATATTGGCTAAATGGTGAAGAAATGACTGTGAATTGATCAAGTTGGCTTTAGGTAGTTGTAGTTTATGTTCTACTTTTAGCATTTATCTAATAATGAAATCAGTTATATGAATTGTATGAATTATACTGTTTGTTGTGTTACTGGTGTTTTTTCCTTTTCAATTACAATTCAATTACGTTAAAGCGGTTACAAAATAACTTAACAACCAGACAGTGCTTATGCCACGTGCATGTTTATGACCTGACCTGGTAAAACACATCATGTGAGTCAGTAAGTGCTCCTCGTCAATAATGCATAATTTATCTGAGGAGTTATAAATATGAACTAAAAAGTTAAAAAAGTGTTTATTATGTTAGGTCTGCTAAGTGTATTTAGATCTAGGGCGTTTCTCAATTCACGAGAACGCGAGTACGTACTCGCGTTCTCGTGAAGTCCGTTCTTGGCGAGAACGCAGGAAGATCGGACTTGACGAGAACGCGAGCACGTATGTGTATTGGAACAGAAGCGTACTTGTGTCGTCATCACAGGCAATGTTGTTTAGCATTTCTTTAAAAGTCAAA
>NW_015150827.1:39640-85318 GCF_000732505.1 Cyprinodon variegatus
GCGTTCTCGAGAATTGGAACGGTACTCGGGCTGAGGCTGATGACGTGTCACGAGTACACGAGAACGCTCAAGAACGCATATTGAGAAACGCCCCTAGTCTTAGTCTGCACAACAAACAACTGATATAAGACAGCAAGACATTTTGGTTGTTTTCCTGTAAACAGGACAGAGAAATGTTTTCTGTCTCTATAAAGGTTGCAAAAAAAACACCACATCATTTGATTTTGTTGTTGATCAAATGCACTAAGCTCCAGTGTCACCAGAATTTCCTTTAAAAGCTTTTAATCAAATAAAAGCTCATTTTTTTCCAAGCCCTCTCACTACCAACAAAACCAGTCCCTAATGTTTCTATAATATTTACAGTACTTTGAACTTCCATGTTTCCAAAAGTTATTCATCTTTCCATTATTTCTCCAATATCCCAACAAATTGCTCAAGAGGGTTGAAGTAATGAAAGCTGCTTTACTGTGCATCAATGAGAATGGCTGTAAGAAATTAAACTCTATATCCCCATTTACAATACCTTTTTGAATCGGTCCGAGCACAGTAACCTCCTTACAGTTAGCCTCAGTAATCATGAAATTTCAGACATTTATAAAAATACTAGCTTCCCTACCGTACCACACAATTTAAAGTGAGGATTCTGCTTAGCAGTGTGATGAACCTCAAAGTCTGTTGTTGTTTCCTACGTTTGCAAACCCTAATTTGACTGTCGTTTTTTGTATCCACTTCCCAAAAGCTGACTCTGTCAAGTAAATTCACCAAAGGTTCCCTTCTTCGCCTGACTCTCCACAAACAATGAAATATCACAATTAACACCAAACTTCCTGAATGTTATTGGTGACGTCATGTTGGTTTGATTGTTTCCCTAACTACCGTACTGTGCGGTAGTACTGTAGTACCGTAGATCGTCACTAGGGGGCGAGGAACTGTGGCAGCACGGTGTGTAAACGGTCGTAAGGAACCGAGCTCGGCACAGTTAACTGTTCCGAGCTTGGTCCGATTTCGGCACTGATCGGTTTCAGAGGGTAGCGTAAATGTGATTTTTGTGTCAAACCTTATTTAAAATCAATACACTTGCATGTTACATGACATTAGAGGCTTCTAACAGTTTTTGTAGAAAACAGCTATGACTCTTTTCTACAGTAATCTTCTCATGTTCACAATCAAAGAAATGCAATATATGGTTGTCTCTTTTTGGTATGTTAGCATAACTAAAAGCAAACTTTGTAGGCCTGACAAGGACAATTGCCTCAGCATTTACATTTCGTCTCTCTACAAGAGTCTGGTTGTAAAGTCCAAATAGTTGGTTGTATAAATATTTTTCTGCTGAGGGGGGAACAATTCAAGTTTTCCTAATTATTTTTTTGTTTTGTGTTATTGAAAGCACGTGCCGCCAACCTTGAGGGAGAACTTCTAACTGATTTGATGAAGGGCTACAACAAGAATGTCCAACCAAATGAAAGAAATGAGAATGTCACCCAAGTCTCCATCAAGATGACCCTCACCAACCTCATCTCTCTGGTGATCTACTCTCCGTCTGATGTTTTTCTTTATTGTCAGATGCTGGAAAAGACTTTAACCTAACATGGTCACTTGTTCTAGAATGAAAAAGAGGAAGTCCTGACAACCAGCGTGTGGATAGAAATGGTAACTCTACATTCAATTAAACCTCATGTCCATTTTTTGCCCCCACTGTTAGTCGAAATGAAAACATTGGACTCACAGGTATGGTGTGACTACCGACTGAGGTGGGACAAACCACCGAGATCAGCTTTGTATGGGAACATTACATCTCAACTACGGGTTCCTTCCAGAAACATCTGGCTGCCTGACATTATATTAGAAAATAAGTAAGTACATTTAAACTGTTATGACTCTGAGGGGAAGGAATGTTTGTTATTTTTTTATAAGCAACATCAAATCGACTAAATACAAAAGGCATATGGAACCCAAACCTAAAATAATCATGTAACTTTTAAGGACCTGAAAGTTTAATTGTATTTCTATGTGATTTGAAGTTTCAAACGTCATGGATACATTATCAGCATTACTGCTCAATGTAACAGATTCAGTTAGACCTTTCAAAACTGTAATGAAAAACTGAATCTATGCAAAAAAAAGATCAAGACATATGTTTACAAACATAAAGGCCTGTTATTCTCCCTCTTAGACTAAACAAACACACAAATAAATATTTTTTAAATTAAATGAGGATTAAATATCACACCTATTTGCTGAATGCCTCAATCAGGGTTGCCATTCACATCCACATTTTACCTCTCCCTAAAAACTTTCAACCAAAACTAACTGGAGAAATTACATGAATTGTTTATAAATGAAGACAGAATAATGTTGATATGAACATTATTGTTATTTATATTAGTCACACACTAGTAACACTTCCACTTTAAATTGAACAAACTATTGAAATAATCAAATCTTAAAGGTATAGTGAAGGATTTTCTTTTTCCGGGGTGGATCATCTAAATAAGTGGTCCTCCTAATTGTCAATCATTCTGGTGATATGTTTACGTAAGGCCGTCCTACGTGCTCATCCCTATTTTCACTTACCGGTGGTGAGTCTGACATAGTGGAAAAATTGCAAATCTTCTTTTCGAAAGTAAGCTTGTATGAGAGAAGTAAACAACAACTTTTAAACAGAGTGTGCACAAGTAGAAATCGGCTCGTGCACACTCTGGCACGTGTTTAACAGGCGTTCCCTCTCTGGATTGAGTACAGGGTTGTGCGTGTGCATTTTTTTTTTTTTTTTAAGAATTTTTTTTAAAAATTCGCAAAAATCCTCCACTATACCTTTAAACTATAAAAGAACATAAACTAGGGTAATTATCAGACAAAAACAAAGAATCCAACAAACATAAAGAGATTAAGATTTAAACATTTTAAGACTTTCTAAAATTTATAACAGATGATTTTCTTTACTGTTTAGCCAATTTATTACAAATGAATAAACTTTTTTTTTCATTATTGAGTTAGTTAACTCACTGGCTATTGACTAAATATTTAAATGACTGTTTTTTGTCTTTGCACTTACAAATGTTGTTGAATTACATTTGAGTTGTGCTTTTTTTTTAACCAATCTACTCTATTTTATTTAGCTTTCCTTTCCATTTTTTCCAGTGTAGATGGACAGTTTGAGATAGCTTACTACTGTAACGCTCTGGTTTCCCCGGATGGCTGCGTGTATTGGCTGCCTCCTGCCATCTACCGTAGTGCCTGTGCAATCACAGTAAACTATTTTCCCTTTGACTGGCAAAACTGCTCTATGATATTCCGGTAGGTATACCCAGACAATCACAGAATCACAGTTCTAATAAAATAGATTTTATTTCACTTTTTTATCATTTGATGTCCTAAAAGTTTATCTTATGTTTCAAGGGTATTCTGATATCAGTCTATGGTTCAATAAACAGATATATTGACATGGATATCTTCTGTTTTAACTTGCATTTGTCCTATTTCCATATTCGTTGTTGCAGTTTATTGTCCTTTTCTACTATTTCTATCTTGCATCATTGCCACTCCCTTCTTCAATAGATTTGATTCAGCATATTTGTATCTAGCCTTTTGTTTTTATTTCCCATAATGTAGACAAGGATTTCTTTGCACATTATTTATTGGACTAGTTGCTGTTATTATTTCTCTAGCACAATTTATTTTACCAAGGCAATGTATTTACTTTTTTATAGCAAAAGTATTTTAGCTGCTAGTTTTGTTAATGTAAATATTAAAACTTTAAAATAAAAACTTTGTGTCAGGATAAGTAGGAACTAGTCAGATTTAAAGGTATTTTTTGAGAAAGAAGCAAATTAAAAAACTAAATATATAAATGTAATGCAATTTCAGGTTATATTCAATTCAATTCAGTTTATTTATATAGCGCCAATTCACAACACATGTCATGTCAAGGCACTTTACAGTTCAACCAGATCATACAGTCAAATTGATTTAAAGTTTTCTATCTAAGGAAAATATGTTATATGCATCAATGATTCCGAGGAACTGACAGGAAAAAGCCAAAGGTGTCATAGGATGCAAAACAAATATCACTATCCAGTAATAGAATAAATATGAAAAGCATCCTCCTGATATCATAATTACATAATAATCAAAAGAAAACAATCAAAGACCATTTCTGATCAAATTTCATCACATAAATATGCATAAAAATAACTCAGTGTACATTTATGAACCCTTAGTATCAATTTCTAATGTGAATAAGACTTGTATTAAATGTACAGTAACATGATTATACTTACCAAGAACACAGACTGCGTTTTTTTTTTCTGTTTGTAGATCCCAGACTTACAGTGCCAACGAGATTGAGCTGAAGCTCCAAAAGAAGGATAATTATACACTGGAGTGGGTGGAAATAGACAAAGAAGCTTTTACAGGTAAAAATACTCATTCCACAAGCAACTTTACAACTGGGTCTTTGAGTTAAAGGCTGATGTTTGACCACAAATCTAAAATCTTTGGTGCTTGTTGTCTTAGAGAATGGTGAGTGGGCGATAAGACACAGAGCTGCCAAGAAGGTGATCAACACTGAGTATACCAAGGATGACCTGGAGAACCAGCAGATTGTTTTCTTCCTCGTCATCCAGAGAAAACCTGTTTTCTACATTATCAACATTATTGTTCCCTGTGTCCTCTTCTCCTCCCTTAGCCTGCTGGTTTACTTTTTACCTGCCAAAGGTTTTTATTCTTTTCAGCAATTGCTTCCTTTCATATTTTGATAGAGCAGGGAAATAAGGCAGCCAATAAGAACAAAGTGTAGAAATACAGCAGCCTGTATGTATCATATTAAGGACAAATTATAGCAGCCACCCAGAGCTAAAAGATTTCTGATCAATGTTCAACTAATATCTTAAGTGTAAAGTTGACGTGAATTTCCCTCAAATGTGTTAGAATATAATTTTAAACCAAATTAATTGGCTCAGATGTTGCGGATAGCCTTCTGAAACTATCCCACAATAGTTTCACAAATGTTTTTTCCAAATTCCCCTGATAGAATTGCTTTTAGAGACTAACTGAGGATCAGGTTATTGGGATGACTCACTGCTGTAAGTTATCTTTGTTGTCCATAAGCCACTTTGTCTCTGATTTAGCAGAAGGGTTAGTGCTTGAAAAGTTTATTTAACATTTTAACAAAATGTTCCTTCTTCATGAATACCCCTAGTTTGTAAAATGCATCTGTGCTTCCTGCAGCAAAACACCCACAAAACATTTGGCTTTTATTTTTATAACACCATTTGCAGAGGCTCCTTAAATACTTAAGATCCCAAACTCTAATTTGGCTTTTTATTTTGTGAGTAACATCTCTGTCCATGTTTGTAGAGGATTCATTGTAATAATAATAATAATAATAATAATAATAATAATAATAATAATAATAATAATATTTGACTAATGTACAAAAAAATTCTCCAAAAATACTTTGTTGTTTTGGTGTTTAGCAAATTGAAATAATTTTCGATAATTGATTGTCTGACAGTGAGAAACAGATAATATGCATTACTGTACACAGTAGATATATTTCTGGCTTCATTTGTTGCTCTGAGTGAAACTAGACTTTAATATCTATAGCTGGTGGCCAGAAGTGCAACATGGCTATTTACTCGCTTCTGGGTCAGACTGTTTTCCTCTTTCTGATCGCCAAGAAAGTTCCAGAGACTTCAAAAGCAGTGCCTCTTATCGGAAAGTAAGTTCACATGCCTAATTTTTGTGTTTGTTGCCCATGTACAGATTTCTGAAGCTTTATTTATGAACTTTTTTATTGCAGATACCTGATGTTTGTGATGTCAGTGACCACCATTGTTATAATAAACTGTGTGATTGTTCTCAACGTGTCTTTAAGAACTCCTAACACTCACAAAATGACAGACAAAGTTCGTGAGGTAGGACATTTCCAGATCACAGCTTAAGAATCTTAATGTTACATTCAATAAACAATAAGCCTGTATTGCTTTATAAAATAATCGTGATTCTGTGTTTTCTTTAGATCTTTCTGAACACGTTACCTCAGCTGCTCCAGATGAGGATGAAACCCTGGACACCAAACATCAAACCAGAGAGAGCCCGCTGCCGGCGCTGCAGCTCCATTACCTTCATTGCCAAAGCAGAGGAATATCTAGTTAAAGTGGCTCGATCTGAACTGATGTTTGAAAAACTCAAAGAGAGGAACGGATTGATAAAGTCAGTGCTGGAGAAGCTTCGTAAGTATTTTGAAATTTTCTCAAAAGTTCCTATTTACAGAGAAAAAATATTACTCTGATCTGATGTTTGCATACACTTATGATGGTTATCAATGTTTTAATATTTTTGGTTTACTGGAACCACTATTTTTTCAGTTTAGAATAATTATCCAATTAATATCTTACTTTTTTTTTTTTTATGAAATTTGGAGCACCGGTTTAAATTTATTGTATTTTCTCTAATCCATGGTCAATATTAACCATACAGATTTTGAATTACACATACCTTAATCATTTATTAAGTTGAGAATTTATGACAAAGCTACACTATTTTTCCTTTTTAAACAGCACTAGATGCTTGGTTTTTGCCAGAGGAAAAATAATCATTTAAACATCTGTAGGGATTATTTTCTAATATTCATGTATGCACTTGTTTAAACCCTAATATTACCTGTCTGTTACATGTCAAGACAAACATATTTCTAAGCAGTTTATCTAATTAGGAGAGTTCTTCTCTCAGGATAAAAAAAGTATCCATCTTCATTATATATGTAACAAAGATTTGGGAATAAAATAGGAGCATGCACTGTCACTGTGATTTTGGGTTGTCCCAGATGTGAGGAACACAGTGTTATCTTCATATAGCAGCAGCCAGTGAAGTCTCCTCATTTACAAACATGTGTATTATGTAATGATGTAATGATGTAGCTGGGTGTGACACAGTAAATGTATAAAAAACATATTTTAAAAAAAGGCTTCTTTGACTAAGTAAGGCCGAAGGTGCAACCTCTCTGGTCTGAGTAAGATTTCAATTCTGTAAAAGCTGCTGTCAAAAAAAAAAAATGTGTTTGTCAGAAAAAACATTTAAGATGAAGCAGTGAAGATTTACAAATGTTTTGAGGATGCACCTTCCAAATTCATCACTTCCAACAAATGCAAATATCAGAGGTGGGGACTCGAGTCACATGACTTGGACTTAAGACAGACTCAAGTCATTCATTTTATGTCTTTAAACTTGACTTAAAAAATGCTCTGAAACCTATGACTTGACGTCGACTATTACATCATTGACCAAGGACTTAAATTGGGCTTGAACCTGTTTACTTAAAAAGACTTAATTTTGATCAGTTATACAAAAGTACACAATATTTTTATTTTTTTTATCCCATATTACCAAATGCAGATCATATCTCTCTCTTTCCACACTCAAATATATGTCTCACCTGCTCAACTGGTTGCTGTTTTTGTTAGTTTTCTAATCCAATGGGAACTGTCTCCCCAGAACACTTACCGTACATAGGGTCACTGCCTTTTCTTCTTTAATGGCTAGATACTCCTCCATCTACTCCTACCATCTCATCATCACTGGATAAGAGACATTATGTTAGATCTTAAACTGGAAAAATCTGTCTTTTTTCTATTGTTGGTACTGGCTGCTATAATTAGATAAAATTTGATTGTTTTATATGTTAAATTAAAATCACAAATAAAGAACACCAGGTACTTTTGTTTTGTTAAGATAAGGCAAGTGGCCTCAGCTGGTTGGCAAAATATTAGGTTAACTGGTTTCACTATATTTTGAGATAAATACAGATTTAAAAATGAACACATATCCATGTATTTACATTTTAAATATAATTCAACTTTGTCAAAAAAAAAAAAAAAAGACTTGAACATTTTTGAAATTTCAGACTTGCTACCTGAACAGGGAGTTACCTGTCCTGACTTAAGATTTGACTCTGACTTGATTGCAAATTATTAATGAAATTAATGAAAATTATTTTATTTTTTTAGCGTTGTCTGAATCTGGCATGTTAAACCTTGATGAATAGACATTGTCTCATTTTAAATAAAGGATAAAGGATATGTCTGTGCTTGAGACTTATTTCAGGACTTGATAAACACATAAAAATTACTTAAGACATGAATAACAATGAATTGATTCCACCAAAGAGGAGCTGACGTCAGCTGCACAGCCTCCATACAACCTTGTCTAGGGAAAAATACAATGTTTTATTGATCTTTTATTTTGTTCTTGCCTGATGTAACAAAGGATAAAGGCAATACACTTAAAGTGTATTTTAGGAAGGCACAGTGAGGTTTCAAACCAAACAACACTGTACCAGATATCAAGAATGGTGGTATTAGTCTCAAACTAAGGGTATGTCCTGCTACCACTTGTTCTAGTTTAGTGCATCACCTAAAAACAACAGTGGTGATTAAAACCTGGACACAACTTGGGACTCTACAGGAAAATGTCAAAACAATGTTCCCAAATAGAGGATTATCTAGTATCAAACTCATGGAATCGTGCTCCCTATGCTCTGACCGCAACATTTTGAAAATGTGTGCACAGAACATACATGCGATTTGTTCTTTATCCAGATGGTGGACTCAAAGGAGGAACAGCTGAAGATCTCAGTGTGAGTCTAGCACAGGCCTCACCAGAGCTCAGGCAGTGTGTGGCCTCCTGCAAACACATAGCGGAGACTGCAAAGCAGCAGAACAACTTCCAGAAAGTAAGTTCCTGAAAATTCCAAGTTTACTATCTCTGATGGTCTCAAAGAGTCAGACAAGAACAATTATCGACTGTGTGTCAGATTTCATGTTTGTACTATTAGTTGGGTGATGCGAAAAAAAAACATTCAATATGTTATTATCCTAGGAAAATGAAGAATGGTTCCTGGTTGCCCGTGTGATCGACAGGGTCTGCTTTATTGTCATGGTGTTGGTGTTTTTCATCGGCACGATTGGTATCTTCCTGATGGGCCATTTCAACCAGCCTCCTTCCACCCCGTTTGATGGTGATCCAAAGGAGTATCTCCCCCCAGTAGAGAGTCACCTTCTGAGCTGAACCAGGAAAAGCTCTTTGGATTTAACCTGATTACGGTCCATGAATCTATGATAATGATTGTGCAGGTTCATTACAAATGTATCTGGCAAAAAGAAGATAAAGTAATGCTTTAAGGCAATTGTGGTTCTCTGGTGGAACCTAATAATGGCAAGAAACTATATTTGTATGGATGTATTATCTTGTAATCTGTAGATGGCTGTTGAACCCACACATTGCTTTCCAAACCTTTTTCTGCTTTCCCACGTCTTTCATAGGAATGGAGAGTCATCCGAATCGAGTGTTTGCTATAAAATGTTTAATCTAGCGAGGCGGCATTCATTTCATTTGGACATGTTGGATATTTATAAATAAAGTCACATGGCAATTATCTGACATTGCAATTTTTGTTAAGGTTTATTGTAAATATCTAATATTTACCCTTTTTTCTCTAAGGCATATTAGCTGAAAAATACAATGAATAAAAAAAACAAGGGTTGTCTATGTTTTGATTGTTAAAGCCTGAAATTGTCACTTTGTAAAGATGTTATTTATTTTTTTTCATTTTCTAAATTTTACTTTTACCATAATTTGCAAGTAACTGTTTCTGCTTGTCTGTTTAAATAAATAATGTTTAAATATCAAACCAGGTGTTATGATTGAATAGTAGCATAGTATACCAAATACTTTTTTGCTTTTACTTTAGTCATTTTTGGGGGTTTACGATTGTTTATTTCTACTTGAGTATTTAGGTACGAATACTGTGAGTTGAAAAACTTCTCTTAAATAATTCCTTTAATCTTCTTTAGCTGTTTCCCTGTTTCATTTGTTCTCATCTTCCTCTCCCAGTTTTTAACCAGTTAAAAAAAAATGCTCCTTGTGAAATCTTCCATTAAGCACTTTGTTTTAGCTCTGCAGGTCTTGTGTCCCTTATTTCTCTGAAAGTTTTTTTGCTGGTTTATTTTATTAAATATTTATATCTCCAATAATCTATTGGTCATAGAGACCTGTTTGCACTTTGGTTCAACTAAACTCCTCAAACGAAAAATATTCACAATTGAGAAAACGTGCTACAGTCATGAGCGGCAGGCCTGGAAAGATAACTTCAAGTGTACATTTAATTAAGGTGACCAGATTTCTGAAATTTCAATCTGGGGACATTTCCAGCTCATAGATAAAAATAAATACAGTGATGCTTTCATCCATTTTTACATATTTATTCATATTTAAACAACAAAAATCAAGTGTTAAATCCAGGAATGTGCCTCTTCTATTTCCTAACATTAATAAAATTAATAAATCATTAGTGTTTATTTGTGCCATCTGGTCAATCAGTCTTCTCTGTCTTCTTCCCTCTTCATCTTCTTTTCTTTCTTGCTGACTTCTGCCTGATCTCTGTTTTACTCGAAATAGATTTTTTCTTTTTTCTCTTCAAACATCTTTCTTTCAGTGTTCCTATTTTCCTCCGTTCTCATTCATTATGATGATCTTGATTATTATTATTATTGTTGTTATCTCACCTGATTAAATAATAAAAAGGCTAATCAGCAGAATATTTGGAGCTAAAAGCAAAAACAACCGAATAAATGAACATTTACCAGGTGGTTATCTTTTCCTTCATCATTCTCAGATCATGCAGATCTTGTCTCATTCAGTTTTCCCTTTACTGCCTCTTATTTTTTATAATGAGGAACTTTCATACATGCAAACTGAGTGGTAGAAAAGTAGACCTAAGCACCTAAGCCTGGAAGTGTATAAAACAAAAAAAAAAACATATAACTCTACTTACACTAAATAACCATCTGAAGATATAAACTAATGATCATCAATCAGCACTAAAAACATCTTTAGGTGAACCCTTGTTGATCCCTGGAGAACTACAGAACCAGATTAGCACCTTACAAGGAGTTTTCAATCATTCTGTTTAATTTTATCTGAGTCTATTTCCTCTTTCCAGCTGCAGCCAATGGCCTTTCTTACTTTTTGTTGATTAGCTTGATTTATGTTCCATATCCGGTCCTCATCTTTAATAAAGTGTCTCCCTTAGAGATACAGTGAGGAGCTCAGACATCCGGGGAGGACACAGAATAGAGCCGCTGCTCCTCCACATTGAGAGGAGCCAGTTGAGGTGGCTCGGGCATCTGGTTAGGATGCCTCCTGGATGTCTCCCTGGTGAGGTGTTCCAGGCACGTCCCACCGGGAGGAGGCCCAGGGGGAGACCCAGGACACGCTGGAGGGACTATGTTTCTCGGCTGGCCTGGGAGCGCCTTGGGATTCCCCCGGAGGAGCGGGCCCAAGTGGCTGGAGAGAGGGACTACCCAGGCGACCAGACGCCGAATAAGTGGAAGAGGATGGATGGATAGATCTATAATAAAACGAAACCCATCAAAGTCTTTTTTTTTATTAACCTGGGCACAAACCAAACATTTATCACAATGATCAGCCCTTTTCAAATAAAATTAACTGATTAACACCCTCACCATAACACAGGGCAGCTGAGACCTGTTGTGATAGCAAACTTGCTCGTCTTTTTTTTTTTAAGTGTTGCGCTCTGCTCCTCATCTATACATTAACAGCTGCCAACCAGATGTTAACATTCTACACACAACATTGCCCCCCTCATTCATAAAACACTAAAAGCAGGGACATTTCCAGGGACAGCTGGTCCAAAATTGGGGACTGTCCTCAGAAATCGGGGGGGCATCTGGTCACCGTATATTCAACTCATACAGGAGGTCAAAAAAGGCCAAAGCATTGCAAGTTGCAACCTCCTTGACTCAGGCCAGGTGAGAATTACTGATTCAATACTAAGAGAGAAAAAAGTCCTCTATACTAAACCCTATAGAGTCAATAGGGTTTCTTTAAGGTGAAAATCACCACTGACCGCAGAGGGCTTAAATGCCCTCCTGATATTTGCTGAAAACAGGTAGATGGTCCCAAGAATGTTTAAAAAAACATAGAGAGCTGTGATGTGGATGTAGGACATGAACAACTTCCTTATGATTGAACAATCCATAAAATGGAAAAATATATCTGTAAGGGACACTTTTTCACAGCTTTTTATACAACAACATCTCCTGCAAGTCAATCAAACTAACTTTAAGAAATACCATATTGAGGTTCCACATGTATGTTTTCAAATGTAACAAATGTGTTTTTTATAAATACAACTGGATGGCTACGAGACTGATGTAAACTTTTGCCTTTATTTATTTTTTTCTATTATTAATAACATAGCCGCTATCTGATATCCAACATAATCTTTAAAAGCCAAGAGAGCAGGAACTTCTCCCTCCCTCTGAAACACAATCTCCATCGTATGGCCCGCCCATCTCTGGACACAGGAGTTCAATTGCATGGCTGAGTGGTGCCTTTATAGCAGAACAAAGAGGAGATCCGGCTGGTTGAGATGGAAACGAAAGTCAAGTCAAGCTTTTTTTTTGGGTGGTTGGTTGTCGTGAGACATAGTAAGACGTTCCTGCATATCTAGTTACACACAGGTGGTGAGGAGATTGCTTCTGAACTCCTGATCATTTCGATTCACTTGGTTGGACCAGATGCATGGAGTTTAACCACTTTTGGTAAGAAAACATGAGATGTTTTTCTAATTGTTCCTTTCATATATGGGATCAGAGGAGAAGTTTTAAGTTTAAATTTTTGATCTTCTTGGAGATCATATTACATATGAAGTGTGTAGTTAATCAGGACATCTGTATTGTTTTCGTAATGGCCAAATTGTAAGACAGCAGTGGCAGTGTGTGACTTGAATACATAAAGAGCCACAGGCTTGCCTGTATGGCAGGAGTGGTGTTTATGTTGCTGCCAAAGGCAGAGACTTATTTCTGCTGTGAGAAACACTGAGGGGGGAAATGTTTTCTGTTAAATTCCACAACATATATTCACAATCTGTTAAATTAAGGGTTTTCAAACCAATCACTGGTTGGTTAGAAATTATTTTAACAGTAGAGGATGTGCAGTTGCTGTCTGTTTACGCCGCCATGCTGGATGGCATAAAAACACATGCATGCACCGTAGTAATACAGTAAGATATTAACTACAGAGATTTAATACGAAATAAGTGGAGAATCTTCCAACCAAACATCATCTAAATGGGTTAAACATTTAGATAGAGAGTTAAAATGACGTTACATTGCAAACAGTTCTCTTGGTGGAGTTAAGAATCCCTCTGTTTACCTGCCAGGTTGTTTTCAAGTGAGCCATCCATCAGAGATCCTGATAGGTGAATCACCTGTCTTAATTTGAGGTAAAAGCACTAAAGGCTAATAATGGTTAAGATGCCTGCAGCTGTTTTGTTTTATCCTAACAGGAGGGCGAGTAAAGTTTGTAATACATTCAGAGAAAACCCGGCATGCCTGTTCAAAGATAAAAATCTGCATTTTTTATTTCCACATCTGTCTAAATGAAAAAAAAAAAATTGTACAACAGGGGCGTTCAACTGCAGTCTTTAAGAGCTACTATCATGCAACAATTTCATACCCCCTATTTAAACACACCTGAATAAAATAAGTGGTTAGTTACCAAGCATCCGGTAAGCTAAATGAGGAGACTGAGCCTTTAGATATGAGAATTTAAGCAAAACAATTATCCGTTCAAGTGAAGCTTGCTGTAAATTCTGCTGGCTGTAGTCGGTTCCAGCTCTGCCTCTGCACGGCAGCCATCCATCTCGCTCACCTTTCTGGGTATTTAGGGAAGTGATAAAACAAGATGCTGCACTTTCTTCCTTGCTGGTTTTGTTGGTGGTTCAACATAATATGGAGAAAAAATGCTGTATGTACTCATAGTTGGTTTTGGTGTCCAAGGAGGAGGAGTCTTCACGTAATTGGCTGATGTCAGCTGCACATCCCCATAGTTAAGTATTGAAAAACCTAATGCTTTTGTTGCCAAGTGTTGATATGAGTATGATATTTGTACTCATGTCATCACTTGGCAACAAAGATTTCAAACATATGTAGTTTAAAACTGATGCTGCACATCTCCCTAAACGCTCTGTGTCCATAGTGAAACAAGGTGGTGGCTACATGGTACTGTGGGAATAATTTGATTCTGCAGGATCAATTAAGCCGGTCAGAGTTTATGAGATTAATGGAGCTAAATGATAAGCTGCTCAGGGACAAACATGGTAGTGGAGAGAAGACATACACACATACCACAGCATTAAATAAACGTTAAAAACTAATGGTTTATAATACATGTTTTGTATTGGAATCGCAAAGTCAAAATCAAAGAATAAATAAATAATGAATTGGTGAAAAACTAGAAAATTGGTATTTACAAACTGTTTTCTAACTTTGTTCATCATTATTACACCATTTCTTAAACATAGAACTTGTCCTGTGAACATTTTTAGACATATTTCCCACATATGCTAAGAAGACACAAAAAAGACAACAAAAATTGACTGTATATGTAATTTTAAGGTGAGCATCATGTCAGCAGTGACCAGTCAGCCTCTACCCTATGGTCCACTTGAGCGAGAGAAGCACATCCAGGGGATCTTCAGGGCATTCAAGAACCGATGTGGCCCTTCCTGTGAGTGCCAGAATCCCTCAGCTGGAGCCAAAGCCTGCCAAGTGCTTCCTGACAGAGAAGCTGAAGGACACAGTTCAGATCTCAGTCCTCAGCTGAGGAACATGTGCACACAGCTTCCAGTACCGGAGACATTCGAGGTCATGAAGCAGAACCTTAAAGATGAAGCAGGATTGCAGTTTTTGTCAGCATTAGAGACAGTCAAGCAGATAGATGTGACCGTCAGACCTGAGCTGCTGGGTGAGTAAATACACTCATGGTAGAAAAAAAGGACATATTCAACCACTTCACTAAACCCCAGAATATTTAAACACAAATGCAGTTATATAAGAATTACACAACAGTGGCACAGTGGTATTATTAAATATAGAAAGGGATGTGTGAAAAAAGTAATCACCATCATTATACACTGTAAACCCTAAAATATTGTCTTCACACACAGAGTCACATCCCTTTCAGAATCCAAATGAATTCATTAGGTGTCGGTTCACCCTTTGCAGGTAGATGTTCAACTCTTTCCTCAAGGTTTCAGAGTCTTTATAGACATTGTTTTTATTATTTGTGAAGCATATTTGTGAGGTCTGACACTGATGTTGGGTAGGAAGGCCTGTCTTTAATTTATCTGAAAACTGTTCTGCTGAGTTAAGATCAGGACTCTTGCAGAGCAATGTTGGAAAAGAAAGATGCCATCCCTAAACTGTCCAATTAGAGCTGTGGGTATTAAATACTCCAAATGCCCCCTGAATTAAAATTTTAATTTCTCTTATTTGTCATTGTTCTCTTGGCTAAACCTAGACTCCTCCAGAAGAGTTCTCTGCTGCTCTAGAGTCCAGTGTTGCTGTGATTTACGCCCTTGCATCCGATGCACTGACCTTTAGACAGCTACTTGGCAAAGAAACTGATTCCATTGGAATAATCCTCTGTTAGAGAGTGAATTTATCAGCCACAAGCTACAATTACCTTAACCGAGAGCTGTAAATATCCACCTGCTTAGTTCAGCTTTTGCTGCCAACCTCTGTCATCTTATTTGGCTCATCACTTATTGCCTGGGTTTCTGTCATTCCTAGTGACTTTCCTTGTCCTATAATACCACTAACAGTTGACTGTGAAATATTCAGTAGTAAAAAAGTTTCACAACTGGATTTATTGCTAAGGTTTTATCCCTTTATGGGGCCTTGAATTAGCTGATCTTCTGGGAGGGACCCTGTCCTTCACAGATGTTTGTAGATGTTGGAGTTTTGACTAATATGGGAGAGATGTGAACACTAGAATGAGTCCCAACTCATCCTCTCCTCTCACTGTACCACATTTCCTGTCACTCTTTCAAAAATAAAAAAAAACAGCAACGGTCTACTATTATGGTTGTATCATCCAAACAATGCTCTAAAAAGGACTGGTTTAACAATGGGCACCACAATATAACAGACCTATAAAGTCCTGCTGACATATGCTACACATCAAAGCTAAAAGATGTCCTAGTATGCTATGGCTTTTTCACAAACAGCCTGTCCAGATCAGTTTTCTTTTTGTTTATCAAGGAATGTTTGGATTCTCATGATGTGATGTGAAGTAATGATGCTCAACAAACCTAGGTTAGGAGCAGGGCTTTGCTATTATCCCCTGACCTGTACAACGCTCAAACACAGAGAGACAGTTTACTTTTGCCTTATAACATGACTTCAGTGTTATTTGTGTGTTTCCTTGTGTTAAGCTGCACTCTTCCATTCCAGGCCCACAGTGTGTCTCCAGAAGGATTTACAGCATCTCCACAGGAAGTTGCAAGTCACAGATGTTTGTGGCTGTGGAGGGTACTTGTTTCAGCTATAAGGAAAATCAGCATATTAACCATAGAGGCAAAAGTCGTTGAGCAACCTTTCTCATTTGCTGTTCTCTCCTTTCTTTTAGAGAGCTCCTGTGTGTGTCTCCAGTGCTGTGGTCCAGCCAGGGCCTGTTCACTGCAGGGTTATGACTATCAGGGAAGGCAGGTCTTTTATTTTGAAAGGCCCCTCAGGGTAGATGCCTGCTGCTTTGGCTGCTGCCTGATGGAGATTCGGGCATATACACCTCAAAAGCATCTCATTGGCACTGTATGTCAGAGGTCAGTCAGCCAGAACACCGTTCGTTAGCTCTTGTCTTCATAGGATCATAAAATAGTCGTTTATTTTATGCCACATAATAAGACTTGCATCAGTTGGAAGAACAGATGATATGCAGGCCTTGTATGAAGTGTGAACATTTTCATGCACCGTGGGTGCTGCTACAAACAGCTAACCAGATGCTATTTTCCTAAATCCTTCGTCGATGTGAATGGGATACCCCATATAAAGATCTTAACCAGTCTCTATTCTATTGAATCCATCTATAGGTTGCCCCCCTCCAGTTAGAAAGCACAAGTGCCCAAAAACTTCTTCAAACCAATCATAAACCTTTAGTATTGCCTTGCCAATCCTATAGTAAAATGTTCTAATTCAAATGAAATGGTCAACATTAAATTAAAAGTAAGGGTTAATAAATGGACGTCTAGCATCACTGCTTAATGTTTACCAGAAATTGTGATTTTAACTAGGTCTGTCGTTTAAAAAAAAAAAAATACTTCCACAGAATCTACTGTTTCTGCAAAAATAAATATTTAGTTACATAATTTGACTGAACCCGAAAGTTTTTTTTTTTTTTTTGTCACCAAAGTCAAACACAGCATGCAAATGATTATTTACATTCATTAAGTAATAAGCAGATGGTATTGCAATTACATCAGTGTCTCTATACAACAGTTATAATGGAGAAGGGCATTATATGTTTAAATATGTATAACTTATCCCCAGTCCTTGTTTTATTCAAATAATAAACCCCACACTAAAAAACTTCCAAGATTGTAGCCAAGTAGAAAGAGGATGAAAGCTCCAACATGTCTTCCCTTAATACAGTAACTATTAAAAATATAAAGTATATAAACAAATTTGTAAGACTTACGTCTGAATGTATTATCAGGTAGGATCTAAAATTAAATAAACTAATACTAGAAAATAAACTTGCAAATGTAAATGTGGTCATAGAACATCAGAACCTTTTTTGAAAATTAAATTAAGAACTGAGAAAGACTCCTGGATAGGTGTCGAAATGTTATCAGAAAAACTGAGCAAAAGTCCTCTGAAAAAAACGATCTAAGCCTGCTTTGTGGTTTTTAAAATGATACCTTTTAGATATAAATAAAACCTCAACTGAACAGCTTTTTTCTGTCACTGCATTATCTGACAAGATGGAGCTGCTTAAATTCCTGAGTCTTTCTGTAAATAGCAATTAGAGTCTCTAATGTTCCACACAACCCAGCTGCAGTCTAAACCTGGTAGAGTTTATGCACAAAGCAGCTGTCTGCACTGAAATACACCCACAGAGATGCTTAAAGCTCTTAGTAATGGGAAGAGTCAAAGCAAAATACTTTCTTCAAATGGCACAAATTTGACACCAGGGCTAGGCTGAATGCCTTTTCATAAAAGCATGATCTACTATAGTGTGTTTTAATTGGAACTGACCTGGGAAAGGTTTAAATGACCAGAGATTGACTTGATATAAATAATATCTCAGTCATGTGGAAATAAATTATGGTCCAATTTGAGCCATTCTGGCAATGAACTGACCGTGGTCTTGGTGCTGAAAACCTGGTCATCAGAGTAAACTGCACCACCAAGTTAAGTACTGGACAGTTTCTGCCAGATTGCTTATTGCTGCATTTGGCAAACTGTGTGTTCAGGTGGAGCATGTTCACTCCTCTCCTGGAGGTGTGCGACTTGGAAGGAGCCTCAAGAATTCAAATCCAGGGCCCCTGCTGCCCGTGCCGCTGTTTTTCCAACCAACAGTTTCAGGTAATCCTATTTATAGTAAACGGAGTACCTAGCAATAGTATACATAGCTGTTAAACATGTCTCATGTTGAATTATTCAAATATCTCTGATTCTCTCTTATATCACTTGTAGCCATGTGCATGTTTTCTCCTCTAGTTAATTCCATTCATCATCCCCTCAGCTCTGATCAACTTTCCTAATTCTGTTGAATAAAACAATCCTATCAGCACTATGCTGCCACCACCACCATGCTTTCATGTAAAGGCTGAGTTTTCAGGTCCATATGCACGTTTGGTTTTTCAGCAAACAAACGTTTTTCATGTAAACAGAAAGCACCATTTTGGTGTCATATCATATTTCTCCCTATTCCCTAACATAGCTTGTGGGAAAAAAGCAAATATGACTTTTAAGAGTACACCCCACTTTTTTGTAACATGCCATCTGCTTTACATTTATGCACAACTTTGCAATATATTGCTTAAAACTCCTAATATAATACATAGATTTCTTTTGTTGTGAATAGAGACATGATTACTTTGCAAATCACTGCAAATTTCCACACGTGCCGGTCTTTCTAACTGCCCCAACCCATAAACTGAAAAAACACAAACCTTCATGGAAAAAAAACTTTGCACCCTAAGTGCCCAAAGGAACCCTATCACAGATCCTTCCTCCCAGTCCCAATAATTGTTTACTACTCTGCTGTTACGGTAATTCCAATATTTACCCGCTCAGTGAATGTTTTTGCACCTCAAAAACATTATTGCAGTTTTACCTGCTATCTGCACAGTATTTAACCTGCTTTGAGTTTTTTTTCCAAAATCCATTTTGTTTTTCATTTTGTTTATTAATGGGCAGATGTTTCTCTTTTTTGTCAACAGTTTTCATTTAATCTAAGTATGCACTTTTCAATACCTGCACAAGTTTTTTTTGCTGAGATGTTTTTTTTACACTATTTTAACTCTTTGTTTTCATACTTTATAATTAGTAGTTAGTGCACCTGTACTGTATGCTTTCATTGTCTTTGCTTTTCTTCAAACAAGCCAACATTTCTCCACTGTGCTGCGCCACAATATTTATCTTATCTTATATATTTTATTTATCTTATTTTATTTAAGGCAACTAAATTTAGTTTCATTTAACTTTGACTGTATTCAAATATAAATCTAACCGATTAACAGATTGTTTCCAAGTTTGGAGAGCAAATAGGTACGATATGGAAGAAATGGCCAAGCTTCAGCGATGAACGTAACATGGATCATGAATATTTTGGGTTGGAGGGTGAGTTGTGCTTTAAGAAATTTTATTTTTTCTTACCCCATTAAGCTCTTCGTTCTTTTGAATTCTAGTGAAACAAGTTTAAACTCTTCTCCCTCTGGCAGTAACTGAGATGTCAACAGAAAAATTATCATAAACCCTTAAATTAAGCTGTCATGTGCCTCTTGGAACATCTGCCTGATTTTGCACTTTTTAACCATTGCAAAAAACAAACAAAAAAATAAATAACTTGTGGCAGCATGAACAGTATTTTGATTTGTCAGACAGACCAGCAATAACACTTAAAGGTGTCTGAAAATGTCAAGACCAGCCGCTGATTCTGCTTTAACTTCCTATTGTAAAAAAAGTTGCATCCTGAGAACAGTGTATCCAGGGTTGTCTGCAGTGCTGCTTTTTCCATCATATGCCAACATTTTTCATTTGGTTCAAAGGGGAAAGATTTTTGGTCAAAATTGACCAGGGCAGGTTTGTCCACACGTTTGCTTTGTCCCCTAAGATTGTTTTTATTTAAGTTTATAGTAGTGAAAAGGTTGGGATTAGGCACTAGAGGAAAAAAATGAATAATTAATGTAAGGGGTATTAATTAATGTAAATTAAGGGGTATAAATGCTATACTTCCTAATGCAGAAGATATAAAATATTCTGACATTTTTGAGTTATCCAGCAAAATACTACAGAATAATCACTAAACAGACTCAACACTGATAGAAAAAAACAGCAGAGAAACCTTCAGCTGTACTAACATGTGATAAAGCATTTTAATAAAACTGTGTAAGGTCTTTCCTGCCATCTCTGAACTGTTCTAATGTGGATTTGGTCTTTTTCTGCAGTGACACAGAGTTTGGAGCCAAATACTAAACTCCTGCTTCTAGCAGCTACTTTTTTACTGGCAAGTATGGATCTTCTCTTGGTGTAGCTGATTGAAGTGTCTTCAGTGTTTCCTCCATAGTTTTACAGATTTTACTCATATATATTCTGCTATGCTTTGTCATATCTGTGGTTAATCCACAGCGTCTTATCAGCCACCAACAGATAATACACCTATATTATAGAAAATCATGTTGATTCAGAGCAGATTCTAATGGTCTCTCTTTAATCATGCTCCAACTTTGATGGTACTCAAGCTGGCATTTAATGTAATCAAGGCATCAGTTCACAATTTTCATTTTAAAAAGCCATGGCTTTGAAAATCTTGGATTTCCTTTTACCCTGAACGTCCTACAGAGAAAATTCCCTTTTCATGAATTACAGAGAAAAAGTAAATCTGCCATTTCACAAAGCATATATTAAGAGCTGCCCCTCACCCACCTGTTGCTGCACATTGCTGTTAAACTGGCTGAAAGGCTTTTGCACTTCTATACGATTATTTTAGTTTGTGAAAAACACCATCATTGTGTGGAGGCTAAGATGCTCATTGACCTCTCATGTTTCTAGAACCAAAGGTGGCAAATTATATGCGATTCCTGAGGCCTGTTTCACAAAACCAAGTTAAGAGATCAAGCTGGGATTTTCCAGATATCCTGGTTTAATAAACGCCGACTCAGTTTCACAAAAAGCAGTGAAACATAATTTACCATAGTGATTTATTCTGTGCAGTCAAGCTGCTCCAGACTAGGCTAACGGTCAGTCTTAGTTAATCCTGGTGCCTTGTCTGTTTAGTCAGCTTTACACTGATATCCATGGGTTTTGTTTTATTTTTTCCTCAAGCCCACATTAAAAACCACTAAATCATATTAGCCAAAGTACTTTATTATAATGGCAGCATATACCATTAATAACTTTATAATTTTCACTTTTTCAATTGTTTTTGAAGACTGTTGCTGTTCTGACTTTGACAGAAATGCCTTTAAGAGGCTATAGTTGGGTTGAAGGCGTTAAAAAAAATGCCTGATAAAGTAGCTAAAGTAGTGTCCATAAAGTCAGGCCTTAGAAGGAGCTCCAAACGTGAGTTCCTCCTGGTGTACAGATTTGGTTTCCCAACAATTACCTACTAGTGTTACCACTTCTGGGGATGGCATCAGCTACCTTTGCAGACTACTGGGTCTCTATACAGATCCATGTTGCTGTTACACAGATCATCTGTTTCACTAGTATGTTCCTGTAGGAGGGCCACCATTTGTTGCACCATCAGAAGTGTGTATTTGGTTTAAAAAGGATAAGCTTGTCTCCATAACTTTCCTCAACCACATAAACTACACCAAGCAGAAATACTATAATACAGTTGATATAAAGCTAAAAATCACAAAATAAGCAGAACAGTTCTACTTTTTTGATACAGCCTTCCTAATGCTATTGGTGCGGCGGACCGAACACATGAAGATACAACACTAGCAAATGAAGGGGATTTTGTTGATGGAAAATCCCAACGTTCGGCTAAGAGGGAGTTTTGGTTTGGCTCATTGTCCACCATAAACATGTGTATTAAAGCAACTGATCACATTTTTTTTTCTTTTTGCCTAAAATGGTCTGTGAGGCAGACAGCATCTTTACAGAAATGAAGTCAAAAGTGGCTTGGCTCAGTCCATCACTCCAGAACCCGTCCCTCCCGTTGGTTTAGTTAAGGTCCAGCTCTTCTGCTGGCATGAATTCAGAGGGATGCTGCTGCACACTCTACCTCAGACACATGAGCTTATTCTAACACCTAAATTAAATAAGATGATCAAATTTGAGTGCCGGAACTTAGCACAATAAAGTCAACATTTTAGATACCAGAAACGTTGAGCTGGTGCAGGCCTCTTTGGTCAAGTCATATTAGATCTGTAGGAAGATTTACAGCATGTGGAACCAAAAATGTCAATTACCTGCTACTTGATAGTTTTTACACCAGATGTAATTCTTGATGTACCCCCACATTCAGGTCAAAGATTTAAACCATTAACCCACAGAGGGACTGAATGCCAGAACAGCTGTATGAATCCATCACGTTTGGGTTCAGCTTGTTAGAACTTGTTTCCATGGTTATTGTGTAAGTTGATAACATTTTAAATTATATTTTAAGCTAAGTGGTTAATGTTTATTTTAGGCCATTTAATTGATCTATCATTTGCAGATACCCATGAATCCGATCAACCTTGTGTACTTGAGGAAATCTGCAGACGGGCAGACATAGCTGCACATGTTGAGCCTGGCTTAGCTGTCGTGTAACTGATGAAGCTGCTTCCACCTTTGTTTTATCGCCTTTCCTGGATTTCTAAAATCAGCTTTTGTGGAACAGGTCTTAACCATTACGAGTTTGAGTAATTCTAAAAACTATACAGAATTAAACCATTGTGCACAATTAACATTAAAGCTGCTCCTGAATCTGCAGATTCCTTATTCTACATTTTTACTCAAATCCCCAAAAAAACATCCATCCATAAATACATTTTTGCAACAGCAACATTTCAGATAGAGGTATTTAGATCATATACATTTCCTTTTAGATTGTGCAAATACCATGTTTGCACTCTAGACTATAATTCAATCGGTTACTAACACCAAACCATGTCTAATGGGTCATCTTACTAATACAAAGCCTCTCTTAAAGACATGTACTCATTGACTAACTATAATCTATCTTTTCAGAATCACATGTTCTTTGAGATGAGCTGAAAACTAAAAGACATACAGAGTCTGCAGGAGATGCACCGAGCTCTGGACAGTGACGGAAAAGGTTAAGAAAAAATAAATTTTACAGCAGTGGTTTAGTTTATTTACCTCTATGGTTACACTTCTCTTCCAGATAGCAGTAATGAAACAATCGAGACAGCTTTAGCAGCAGATGCATATTTTACTTTTATTGCTAGAATCCATCAGGTGCACATCCCAATCAGTGTTTTTATTTTCAATCATTTGCACCAACAGTTTGGGCAGAAACAACCTTCAACACCATATTCAGAAGTTTTAAAAGAAATACTGTCCAGCATGAAATGGAAAAACAAACCCCGATCCTCTGCAAAGTTCATATATTTTGTTGATAAACTGTAAAAGGTGATAAGTGTTGGTTTCAGCATGCCTTTAAAATGGGCCTTTGGGGAAAAGTCTATTCCAAGAACCATTTGAAGACATCGTTAACCTTGAACCGATCAAAGATGTCCACAGGTCTCCTCCACTGTGATTTGGCAGCTAGTTGTGAACTTGCAAGACAGCCCTCGTACAACTTTCTCTTCACCACAGGATATGATGGATGATGCAGTATATACACAATGAACATGAAAATAAAGGTCATTGTGTTCAGAAAGAATGAGGAATGGTGTTAAAAAATCACTGTAATAAATCATCATCCACTGGTTTTGAGTCCCGCTAAAGCTCCTTAGCACAGACTTGTGTAAACAGCCTGGATGAAATCTGTCAATAAATGGTGTCCATTTTTATATGAAACACATTTTGTCAAGTAAACTTTGTCGGGTAAAAACAGCTAGATAAGAGGACAGCAGTCACACAACCTGCCTCTGTTGTCAAGTTTAACATGTTAAAACTTGCAAGCAATAATGAAGGTCTTGTTTCATCACTGGTTGACCGACTTTTTCTCTCTTTGGTTTCCTTTACCGATCGCTGACATCTCTTTCCATTCAAACATCAAATTGGACAAAAATAGGGAATGATCTCCAGGTCCTCTGTTCCTGTGGATACGTCCTCGGTCCTCGTGTTGCACAGTGCCGATCCACGCAGAGGTATCCAGCCCTGGACTCGTTCACCCCTCAACACGCCACATATACACTCCAACCTGAGCAGCACAGACAGCAGGAGGGTTGAAACATGTAGGGGGGAAATCTATTAAGCTCTGATCAAGTACGGCAGCAGCAGCCCTTACTCTTCGCAGAGTTATCTCCGTGTGAGGGGCTAACGTCCGCCGCTAGCATTCACCAGTCCATGGAAGTCTTCCCATGCTCTGAAAGAGGAGCATCCAGTGCATCATCATCAAATAAAAAGGTTTAAGAGTGTTATTAAACTCTTAATATGACAGAAATCCCCAAAACCCAGAAAAAATGTAATATTTGTGCAACATTTTGGAAGATTTAAACTTCATGTTAGGGCTAGCAGGCAAATGGACCACATAGGAAACACATTATAAGCATTGCTATCTTAGCAAAGAGGGGCTAATGTACACAAACATTCTCTAAGAGCTCACAATTCAAAACTAAAGAAAAAGACTTTTGCAAGAGGAAAAAAATGGACATAAGAGGGAAACATCAACACACATAAGGTATACTGCGGAAAAACTAACATCCCCTTTATAACTCAATGTAAAGCTGAGAAAAAAAAAAGAGTGGAAGACATAATTTTGTGGCATTAGAACAGGTCTGATATTTCTCATCTCCAAAGAGATGACCTAAAGAGGCAAAATCATAAGAACCTACTTATTGTGAAGAACAGATCAAAACATTCTGCATAATAAAAACAAAGAGTGTTCAGGCAAGAGGAGCAGAAAAATACATTCCAGAGTTGAGTGGCTTCACTGTAGAGGACTTAATTAGCAACATGGTTAGCATGTAGCATCTGTCAGACAGTTTTCTCCTAAATGCTGCTGACATGTTCTTTGCTTCTTCAACTACCCATGATGTCAATGAAGCTATTCATATGTGAACTAATCTCATTGCCAACCATTTAAATTATATAAAATACTTTTTGATTCAAATACAATTCATATATTGTATTATTATTAGTTTAAAAGGGTAATTTGAAACTGGGTAACTTAAAAATATCACTCAGCTTACAAAGTTTAATGTTTAAAGTTTAAGTCATTTTCAAAGGTATATGCTAGCAGCTTTTTTGGTTGAATAAAAAGTTTTCTGAACGATAGCTGTATTCTGCTGATGAATATTTGTCATTTTGTTTTTGTGCTCAATTTTTCAGGAAAATAAAGCCCTTTGTGTTCATTTACAATGACAACAGAGGTACGGCACTAGAACCATGCTCAGAATACAGTATGAACGTTGGTGTTTACTGAAGCAGAAGCCGCAGAATTGATGTATAAATCTGCAAACATATTATCAGTACAAGTACAGACAACATGATAAACCGATTGAATCAGTACTTAACTTGATATGGTGTCTCTGTTTACGTTTCATAGACACTTGAATTTTCCCTAGAGCTTAAAAAGTAGCTGTAGATCAGTTTGATATCCGTGGGTCTTTGACCATACCATGCTGTTACTTTACTGGAAGGCATTGCAGGACGTGCAGGCTCCATTAATTAGATGCACAAATTGTTGCACCTGCTTTCCGATAGGTTTGTGGGTTCTGCCTGCAGATGGCGCCACGTCTGTTTATGTCTGCTTATCACACTGTGTGCTGTAATTCCATTTATGCTCAAAGAATAGAAAAACACACCTGCTGTATATAACCTTATTTGATCATGATCACGTTTCTTTGGTGTCTTTTCCATATCAGCATATAACATGACTAAGCACCTTTGAAAATGTTTTCCTAACCTGAATAAAATCATTCAGGTCTTGTTAAAACCACAAACAACATATTTTGCTGAGTTGTTTTGGCATTCATGCTGCTTTTGGAACATGCAAGTCATGTGATGCCCAAGCGTTGACAGAACAGCTGTACGCTCAGACTTGTTTTATTAAAGATTAGTTCAATTGCGTCTTAATACCTGCTTTTATGTTTTATCTTTAGCCCTTTGAATTGACTGTACTGCAATGTGCTATACCAATAAACCCCCCATGCTTAAAGATTAATTCATTTAAGATTGTATGTGATTATTTAAGGTAATTGGTTGATCTAGAGATAGTTTGAATATTCAGACAAAATTGTAATAAATGTAAACTAAGATCTGTGGTTAGAAATATGCAAATCACTGGATTTCATACAAAAAAAATGCAGAACAAGCTGTGGGAATTCAAAGGCTTACAAGCAGACACATTGTGAAATTGATTAGAAAACAGTTTGAAGGAAAAATAATAAAAAAGGAGGAGACATACATACTTAATGCTGTCTGTATGTGTCTTGTACTCCATGATGGTGTTGGGAGGCAGGTTAAGGACTCGGCGCAATGTGTCTCTGATGCGAGCTGTCGTCGATTGGTCGCTTGCCGTTTTATTCCAGATAGAAATGATGTCCTCCTGAATAAAAGAAACACACAAGTCTAAGTGGTGAATTCAAGTGATCACACGTAATGGGTGTGTAAGTGTTTAGTGATTTACCTGGAAGCGGACGGACACAACAGCCCCACAGATCTCCTCTCCCACCATGAACTGCTCACCCAGCATGGCCAAGATAAGGTTCTCCCAACATCGAGACGCGAGGCCCTTCCTTAAGCGAATAATCCACTTTCCACCCATCTTATTGGCATCATCCTGGGGGAAAAATAGGAACCAAAGCAAGGTAGAAAAAAAATTAGACTCCAAAATATAACTAGCATACCAATACGATGACCTCAGAAACGGACAATCACCTCCCACATGGGTTTAATGCCTTCCTTAAACAAGTGAAAGTCGCTATGACCTGTGAGGTCACCAGGTCGGATCATGTGGCTGTAGAAACGCCAAAACTGCTCCACCTTGAAAACAAAGACATTTTACATAAATTAAATGAGGCCACAAATCTAGTATGACCGCTAATCAATTATAGCTAACGGTAGCACTTAGAGAAATTGTAATGATCTCCATACTGAAGCGAAGCTGCCGATCTGTTTGATGTTCTGCTCGTAGCTCTGAGTGCTGGCTGGCCTCCCTGGAGTACGCCTCGAGTACCAGAATGTGTAGTTGTATTGAAGGGGATGCTCTCCTGGCCCTGGAACTACCATCTAACACAGGAGAAAACCAGGTTATTTATGAGCACAATACATCGACATAAGGCAAACAGCTCTTTCAGTGGAAGGAAACGAGCTGCCTTTCTTTCGTTGCCGAAAAAATACACAGCTAAATCCTAAATCAGTCAGTAAAAACATTGGTCGACAGCAGTTTTTAGCTAAAAGTGGCATTCAAGCGGCAGATGGTCGCTCACACTGAACCTGGTTCTGCTGGACGTTTCTTCCTGTTAAAAAGGGAGTTTTTCCCCTCCACTGTCGCTATAAGCATGCTTAGTGTGAGGGACTGCATCAGAGTCAATGTAATCAAATGGTTTTCCTTAAATAGAAAACTTTGAATCAATGTGACTGTATGATCTGGTGAACTGTACAGTGCCTTGAGATGACGTGTTGTGAATTGGCACTATATAAATAAACTGGATTGCATTGAATGCAAGTGGAAACAGTCTTGTATTTCCATTAATTTCCTTTCACAATAAAACAAAATTAAATTAAATGATTAGTGCTTTTTTTTTTAAAAAGGTATTATTTTTGAAAAAAACAAAACATTTGACCTTAAAAACTGGGCTTTCTGGGCATCAGCCAGAAAAGCCTGACATTTGCCTGACAGCAGGTGTGACCAAAAAACTGTACTGCCTTACTTTCTTCTTTACAATGTTCTGGTCTTTATCGTCTTCTTCGGGTTTTTCTTTTTCACTGTCCTTAGGTGAGGCTTGATCCTCTCCACTGTCATCGTCTTTTAGCCTGGATTGAATGAAACAAAAACAAAAAAACAGCTTGAATCAAGTTTAAGATCATAATGTAGGGTGTAATTATTAACAGATCAGTTCATTTATTAAGCTTCAGTTACAAATAAGTCCATGTTTACTTGACTTTTATAAAACAGAGGTTCAGCTGAAATGGAGAAACAAAACCTAAACGTTACGTATGACCTCGTGGCGTCAAGATCCGTTGCTGATTACTATAGTTAGCAGACTTTGATGAGCTAATTTTTCCGCACAAATCTTAATACAAAAGTTGTAATGAACAAAGAAACATCACATATCCACCATAAATTATTCCGTAACATTAAATTGAATCCATTTTGTAGACGCAGCGCTATAGACCATCTAACTCTCAAAGAGGGAGCTGATAGTTTACTTTCCTCCGCGTTTCCACTAACAGTCCTCTGCTCTTCCACTACTACTACACCGAGGCTGAAGGCCTAACTTGGTCCCCGACATGCTAAGCTACAGCTAACCCGCTAGCTTAATCGCTCCTATAAAAACTGCTTGTAATTGACACCATTGTTTTATTTTGCAATGCGTGCTTCCATATAAGGGTTCCCATTCCCATGCGAGTTTAAAAATAAATATAGACAATATAGAACCACGCCATAAAACTGACACACCTCTCATTTAACTCAGCGTAGCCGTCGGTCACCATCTAATTAATCGGTTAATGATTAAAGGCGTTCAGTAGATTGCTCAGATGCGCATGCATTACCAAAATATTAACTCACGCATCAAATTTGTTGTTCATTATTTTCTAAGGAGTCTTGCTTTCGGAGTCCGAGAACAGCCTCCTGATTTCCGCAGCAACGTAGACGTCATCGCGGCTGCGCATGCGCACGGTCAGAGATGAACTGCGCAGGCGCAACGCTCCTAGCAGTTTTTATACTTGATCCGTTTCGAAAAGCAGAATATTTTATTTTACATATTTATGTGACGCAGGCCAAGAGAAAATGGACAGATTAATAAATGTTTTACTAAAACAAGTATTTGTAATTCTGACAAATTGGTCGGCTGCAAAGTTTCCTGCTAAGAACAGAATCAGCCTCCTTATAAAGCATATCAGCAAGATGAAAGCCTTAAATGTTAGAACTAAATAAAAGACAAAAACAGACACTTTTAGAGGACAGCTCCGGGTGCAAACCTTACATTGCAGCACCTGAAGCCACTTTGATTCAGTGCCCCCCTGTTCTTCCCTTCACTTATTGATTTCCCCCCTCAAAAATCACGTTGAAAACAAATCAATCAGTCCAGATCCAGAGGTTTTTGATGGCAAGATATGGCTCTTACAGTATAGCGGGGCCCTGTACAAAAAGGCACAACTGTCTTAGTGCAGTGGTCTAAAACAGGGTTTGTAAACCCTGGTCCTCAGGGGCCTTTGTCCTACATGTTTTCAGTGCTCCCCTGTCTCCAGACACCTGATCTGAATGAAAAGGAGAGAAACAGGCTTTTGGAGCACTTGAAGCTTGCTGAGGAGGTAATGCAATCATTTGAATCAGGTGTGCTTGTGGTAATGCAATCATTTGAATCAGGTGTGCTTGAGTGGAGACACATCCTAAACATGAAGGAAAATGGGCCCCTGAGGGCCAACCCTGATCTTCTTCTTTAGATTTTAACAACAGCTGGCATCCATTATTGGTGCACTACTGACATCTATTGGATCCTAATATCTATTCCTCAAACTCTCATAATGATCCCCTGTTTTTTTTTTTATCTTCCTTTTCCAATCAATACTATTTCACTCATCAACCAGATTGTCAAATTTCAAATCCCTATTACGACTTAATCCCATTTATAATAATATGTGATTTACACATTTTCTACAACTAATAAAAACATGTTTCATTAGTGAAGATTCTCAGTCATCCAGGTCACAGTCATTCCAAAGACAAACCACTGGACTTTATTTCCAAGTTTAAAGATGTCTTCAAACTGGAAAAACAAGGTCCAGTGGATTGTTTTTGTTTTTAACTTTTTTGGAACATGTTCCGTTGTTTCTACAGTATCATACCAACTTCAAAAACCAGTAAGATGTTTCCTCATCTTAGAAAGAGTTCAATTTAAACAACTGTCACCTGTTCTTATTCTATTCATAATTAACTCCTCCCTCCTGTTTATTCCTCTAATCCTTACTACACCAACTGTATTTATTGTATACAAATGCCTTCCATTTATTTCATTATCCCATCGGCGTCGACAGACGCTTTTCACAGGGGCACGTGCCCCGTTGTGGATCTATGGTGCCTGGGGCACAGATTTTTTAATTTATTTATTCATTCATGCCTTTAAAAAATATCCCCACCTCATTTTCCATGTCCTCTTGCTTTCTCTCCAAACTATACTTTTACCTTCAGATTTAGATAACTTTACTGGCATATCAATATCTTCTGCAATAGCCTCCTTAACCAACCTATCTGCTCTTTCATTACCTAAAATACTTCAGGAGTCCCGAATAAAATACAATTTTTATTTTGTTCACATATTCTATGATGAACATAGCCTCATATATTTTGATGATTATTTGTACATCCCTTTTTAATACTCAATAATGCAGATAATGAATCGCTACAAATTGTTATTCCATTTATATTAGTATCTTCCACCTATTCTAAAGCTAATAATGTAGCACATAATTCTAGTGCATATATACTGAGACAATTAGATGTTCTTTTTAAAATATTAATCTTTAATTCAGGAATTACTTCTGCTAACTACCATAGTTGCTAAAATTTTGGGATTTTTTAAAACATCAGTATAAATTTTCAAATATTTAATCTGTATTTGATTATAAAATTCTTGACAGATGTCTGTTATATTTCTTTCCTTAATATTTAATAATGATCTGTCTATATTAATATATTTCCATTTCCACGTAGGTCTCAAATGCCACAATACTGTTGGACTAAATTCTTTGTTAAATACATAAAATGTTTTTGCTCCGTCATCCCCAACCCACCCAAAACTATTACATTGTTTCTTTCCTCTTTCCCAACAAAATACTGTAACTGGATGATCTTCATTGTGTCCTTTTAAATTTATCCAATATTTAACCATTAACTGTTGTCTTCTGAAACATAAATGGCATTTCTCCTAATTTTACATGTAAAGTTGGAGTTGATTTAACTGCCCCTTAACAAATTTTCATTGCTCTAGCTTGGAAACCCTGGTCTAAAACACAGACGTTAACATCAACTAAACAGATTTCATAATGACATATGTTCAGTGTTTTAGCATTTTTTTCCTTGAAAAAGTCTTGAATAATGAATAGCTTGTTTAAAAACAAAAAACTTTTATATGTCATAAATGTACCTAAAAAAAACAACCAAAAAGAAACCAGTTTGTGCAAAACCAAGTTTCTGTTAATTTCACAACCTCACAAAACAATAGTTTTCACTGGAAATGGCCAATTTACAAACAAACCCCCATATATCTGAAAATCACATCAAGAGAACAGTTAGGTTAGTTTAAAGATTTTATTCTATACATACATATATATATTTTTCCCCACAGGATAAGTAACTAATGATATAAATAAGCAGAAAAGTACCACTGATCAGTGAGATGCTGTTTATCAAAGTCTGGTGTTCCTCTGGCAGCAGTGATCATAAATCTGGTGACATCAGCTCACAGATAACGATGGTTACGAGCAGACGGACACACACCTCTGCACATGCGCTGCCCCAAAATATATATATATATATATATATATATATAAAAAAAAAGAAGAACCAGCATCGTTTGATATGCTGCATTTCTCTTGTCACCCCCTACACTCTGTCCTTGCGGTTACTTCAAACAGCAGCTCCGTGCCGGAAGAGCTCTGGACCAAATCTAAGGGACTAAAAAGGGAGGTGAAGGGTGAGTATGGGAACTAGATCTATAAGTTTGGTTCAACAATTAAGGTTTTATTTTACATTTTTTGGTTTGCTGATTGTAAACGTGTTTGCCTTATGGAACAAACAATACAATAACGTATTTTGGGGGAAGGAATGCCTGGGAAATTCTAGGTTGGTACAGTGTGGTGTAGTTTGGTTTGGTTTGGTTTGGTTGGCTCTGCTACTGCAGACCATCCCTGACTCCCCCCCCCCATGCCTCTTTGAGGACCTTCATGAGAAGACTCTTTGTTCTGGGCCGGCGGGCGTACAGAGTGAATGAGCGAGAGCGGTGGCGGTACTCTTCAGTGGCCGCTGTTTGTTTACACCAGCCAGTGCCGTCATACTTCATTAGCAGCAGAGCCCAGCGACAACCTCTGATGTCCTAATCACAGATGATTGTGGAGCTGCACATAAACCTCTGTGGTTTGTCCCCCTCCCTGCCCGGCTGCACTCTTAGTCCATATATAAAAACACAGTCATGGCTTCTGCGGTCAGCGCCGCTTGACGGTGGAATGGCTCGTTTCATCGTGGGCCAAGAGGCGCGGGGTGGTGGGCTGACGTCAGTCCTGGGCAGCTAGGTTTTCATCAAAGAGATGTGAGAGACCTGCCACCCAGAGACACAATAAACAAAACAGATGGATTATTCAGTGCTGCCACCTTCTGACGACAAGCTAAACGTTGTCAGAAGGTGGTAAGTGATGCTCCTAATTAATATATCTGAAATATTACCTGTCACATCTGCCTTGGTTCTAATTATATAATTGCTTAGATATTGTCTGGTTATGATAATATTTTAAATTATCATAGCCTCCCAATCCATTTTTATTTAGATGTTGAAAACCATTTATACCCTTCTAAATATACTTGAAATTAGATAATAGTTTATCAAGATTATCTGATTATCATCAGGTTCTGGTCATTCTACTTCTTCACGCCATCATCCCCAATAAAAGGAAACATTTTGGTGAATCTAAAAAATTTCATTAAACCGTTGAATAACTTTAAACTTTATTCTATTACAGCTAGAACTGGAACCATTATCACTGATGGATATATGTGAATTATAACAGTATTGTTTTTGCAACCAAAACACAGCTGTGATGTAATATAAAAACAAACTTCATTATCTATAGATGTTTTAAAAAACTAAATTATCACATTCTTAATAACAAAAGTTAAATAACTCTGTCATCACCTTCTTTTAATCAGTTCATTTAAAAATCATAGGTGAGTCATGTGATCAGATGAACCAACCTCATGAACAGCGCTCCCAAGTTTCTCCTGGCTTTTCACCACTTTCCTGGAAACATTTAACAAAAATTTTAGATCTTTTTTTCCCCCTAAGAAGTATATTACAACCTTATTTTCAACCACATTATCTTTTCTTTTTTAGGTTTGTAGGTTTTTTTTTACATGTAACATCCCTCAGCCTCCTTTAACGCCATAAATCTCCACTTGAGCAAGAGCAGAAGTCTGACACGCTCAGAGCAGACCGAGAAGGATAAGAGAGGTAGTCTCTATGTTTTCTGTTTTAAGTCTGTTAGATTTACCAAAATTATTTACATTTTCTAAATGAAAGACTAATAAATTAGTTATGGTGAGAAGTTTGCTTACTGTAAGATTACTCGACATTTAGACACTTTGGTAAAGCCCAGATAATGATGGCATGGCTTTGTTAGCTTCTGATGCAGTTCATTTGCCACATTTAAATTTACCCCAACCACAGAGGTTCCTTTGAGATATTAGAGAGTGATCAAAGGAAATCAGACATCCATCAGGAGAACAACTGTGGGAGTCTAGAGCATCATTTAGGATAATTCCCAGATGTTCAAATGTATCAGGTTCATGGGTTCAGCCATTAGTTTGCATGTTCAAAACTTGCATGAGTGGGTTCTCTCCAGGGACCAAGACTTCCTCCAACGATCTAAGAATATGATTGTTAGGTGGTAACTCTAAATAGAGCTTGGTGTAAGAAGCTTTATGGCTATGGGGGGAGCTAAATAGATGGCTACAAAGCAAGATAGTACACAACGGTGTGTACTACTCCCTTCAGAGGACAGCACAAACAGGCTACTGCGGGTACTATTTAATGAAGATGCCAGTTGGGGACCTGTGAGGCGTCTGTTTCTCAAACTAGAGACTCTAATGTACTTATCTTCTTGCTCAGTTGTGCAACGCAGCCTCCCACTTCTTTTTCTACTCTGCTTAGAGCCTGTTTGTGCTGTCCTCTGAAGGGAGTAGAACACACCGTTGTAGGAAATCCATCCATCCATCCATTATCTTACACGCTTGTCCCAATTGGGGTCGCGAGGGGTGCTGGTGCCTATCTCCAGCAGTCAATGGGCAAGAGGCAGGGTCCGTTGTAGGAAATCTCCAATTTATTAGTAATTTCTCGCATGGAATAGCCTTCATTTCTAAGAACAAGAATACACTTTCAAGTTTCAGATGAAAGTTATCTTTTTTTGGCCATTTTGAGCGTTTAATTGACCCCACAAATGTGATGCTCCAGAAACTCAATCTGCTCAAAGGAAGGTCAGTTTTGTAGCTTCTGTAACGAGCTAAACTGTTTTCAGATGTGTGAACATGATTGCACAAGGGTTTTCTAATCATCAATTAGCCTCCTGAGCCAATGAGCAAACACATTGTACCAGTAGAACACTGGAGTGATAGTTGCTGGAAATGGGCCTCTATACACCTATGTAGATATTGCACCAAAAACCAGACATTTTCTAGAATAGTCATTTACCACATTAGCAATGTATAGAGTGTATTTCTTTAAAGTTAAGACTAGTTTAAAGTTATCTTCATTGAAAAGTACAGTGCTTTTCCTACAAAAATAGGGACATTTCAGTGTGACCCCAAACTTTTGAATGGTAGTGTAGCTAGCTAGCTATATATAGATAGACAGAAAGATCTATTTTATACTTTCTGCAAAAGCCTCTTTGATAGGAGCAACATAAGTCAGCTAACCTGTGTATTTTGCGAGCCAGGCTGATTGTGAAGTTTGCTGAGCAGTCGGGCTGATAGGTAGACGGCACTATGGTGTAAGATCCAGGAGGAAGAGAGCAGGCCAGGCTGACATGCTGTGTGTAACAGTGGGGCGTGCAGCTGGCCACAGGGTCCTCATCTTTGGCTACTGTCTGCTCTGAATCCTCCTGGAGTACCTAAGGTAAATTAGACAACCAACATTAAAACAAAGATTTAAGTTTGCCTAAGTCTGTTAACAGCAGTGATGTTTATTAAATCAACTTATCTCACCCTAATAGTTGAAAGAGAATAGAAATAAAGAGTATTTCGTTTCACACATGACCATATAGCTTGGATAATCTCTGATTTTTGACTGACCTTGTAAACATGAAAGCCAATAGGATGTAAATCGGTGTCAGGGCGGCTTTGGTGCAATGTGATCCTGACACTGACCCCAGATGTCACTGTTGGTTCATCACACACTGCAAAAGGGAAGCTGGGGTTCTGCCAGTATGACGGGAAGTTCCTGCTTCCTCCCGCTGTCCTTCCCTCCACCCACGAGCCATGGAAGATACTTGTCTCCCACTCGCCGTCTGTCATCAGTGGCAGTGAGGATGCTGGACTTTTTAGGGCACTAAGGATAAAAAGGGCTTTGTTATTTCATGAACAAACATGAGAGTGATGAGAGATGGGAGAAGTGTGATATTCAAATAGAAAAATCCACGTTCCAATAAATAAATACATGTTCTCTAAATAGGAAACACAGAGGTAAACATGGGTGGCTTTAACTTCTACGTTGTTATTTTGGCTGTAATTTAGTCACATGTGATCATTTTTCCTATGACTCAAAAATAAACAATAAATATTGTTGTTTTTCTTGCAGGTTCACATAAATATAAGCATTTACACATAACAACCACCAACTTCTGTATGTCTAAAGTGGATTTGTATGTGATGGGCCAACATTATGTAGCAAATATTAATAAAGTTAAAGGAAAATGGATGTAGGTTTTTTTCTTTTAACAAATAAAATCCTATATTAATTCATCTATATCAGGGGTCTTCAACTTTTCCTAAATAAATAAAAGTGATTTACAACCACAAAATATTACCTGACTGTTTAATAAAACAGCCCCAGGAAATATGTTGCCATCTTAAACAATCAGCAATTTATCTGTATTCTTTGATTTTAAAATATGGAAATTGGGATCAATTCATATGGTGAAGCATGGATTTTGTTCTATAGGGTATTATTTGATCTAAAGATAAATTATAATAAAACAACATTTCCAAGCTAATTAAAAGTCTTTCACCTTTTTTTAATTCTGTTTTGAAAATTAAATTCTAATATTCTTTATAAAACTCATTAAAGCTTTTAAGACTGGAATATGTTATTATAGTGCATTAGTTAGTTCTTAACATCTTTTTTAGCCAGTTGCTGGTTGGAGACCCCTGATCTATATGAACTGGGATTCTTTGCAGTCCTCTTAGGAAATATCTACCAACTTATTTATGTCTTCCAGCTTACACATGTCAAGTCTGATATGTTTTCCACCTGTGTATCTCTGTGGCTCCTGCAGAATTAACAAAATCCTCTTGGCTTTTATTTACAATAACAAGTTGGCCAGTTTAAATGGACAATCGTGTTTTAGTGAATTTTAAAGTTGTTCCAATGACAGATTAAATGGTTTCCTGCTGCTGTAGGTTGGTGCATGTGTGTACTCTTTATATTAGGACACATTTCATAGGCCTAACCATTTAATTATTAAGTCTGTGAGTTAAATCTGATTGCAAATCAGTTTTCGAGATTAGCTGCTGTTGAAGTGTTATGAATTCTGTTTACATATAGCAGGTTTTAATTCTAACTTTTCTTCTTCGCAGCCTGCAGTCAGCATCATCACAGCTCATTTATCCATGGATGTTAAAAATAAACTAAATTAGATCACTGCTGTGTGCATTTTATTTCACTCTCTTTTTTCTGTTCTTGTGGGAGATCTGTCCCCACATCACAGCAGCAGAACTGTAGGATGGACAGGACGGGATGTAATCTACATAAACAGACTAATTTTAGTGAAAACACAAACAAGAAACAGCCCATCAAGACACACAGGCTCCTGAAAGTTAAGCTCTTGGGAAAAACAGACAGGAGCCTAAAAATCAACCTTTTAAGCTGCTCTAACACAGTTTTTAAAATTAAAAATTAAGTTTGTTGTTCTAATTTGACAAAAGAAAGAAAAGATTCAGAAAGGACTACTGTAAATATGAGCTGCTTTTTCTGTTCCTTATGGGTGACTCCTACCTGAGTGATATAGGAGAGGAGGAAAAGACCCGGATGAGGAAAGGGGCCTCAGCTCCTGGCTGGTAGGTGCTAGGAATGAGGAGGTAGTATCCAGGCTCCAGCTTCCTGGAGAGGACCACTTCTCTCTCGTAGGAATGGCAGTGAGTAGAAGCACAAGGCGGTTTGTTTAACATCCGGCTCAGATTAAAACGCTTCTTTTCCACCTGGAGAGAAACATTTTCAAGTAAATGACAATAACACACATGTTGTCATCCTGTTTTACACAACACACACCTTCCACATATGTAGCGCAATGGCTTGGTAATGCTGGTGCTTTGTGTTACTTCTGTCTTCAAGGGTTCTTTGTGAGTATTTTTCCGTGTTTCTGCATTTTCGGTGCTGCAGCAACGATACCAGCACCTCGCCTTCTGCACACACTTTGAGCCAGAACTTGGGATTGCTGCTGTAGCTGCTGGTGTTTCGGCTGCCGCCTGCAGAGGAGCCCTTTATCCAGCGGCTAGCCAGCTGATGGCTGTGTGTGAGAACGGCTCCTGTAAGAGGTAGAAAGATGGTCGAACACATCAAAGGTCTGAACCAATTAACTGCTGAAGATTTGCTTAACAAGATAAAGGGATAACCTGTGTAAATGCTCTTCAAGTGTCCATCTTTGTTTATAGGATATCCCACTGTGATGTCATCAAACTGGGACGTAAACTCGGCCTCATCTAACCAGAATTCACCCTCTGCTATTCTGGCTTGAAGCTCCGCAGCACAAACAGGGTCGAGGGAACTCCAACCAACACCGCTGAAAGTCAAATAGTTTTAAATATTTATTAAGCAGGAACAATAATGATGAAAAAAAAACATACAACATTTTGACAGAAGAGCTGGACAAACATGGATGATTTAATTGACAAGGTGCCTGATAGGAAAAAGTATGTAGATGTGATTTAAGCAAAACAAAGGGGAGATGCTTAGACTTGTGGTACAGAAAATACGAAGGAACTGCTGGAAAAAAGATGCAAAGATAGACGTAATCAAAAGGTGTGCTGTGTTTTTGTTGCAGATGGAGCCTTGGATGATCTTAATCTGTGTCTGCAGCTCAAAGCAGTTAATGAGGGGCCCTCATCGTGTGCACCAAGAGGAACCACACAGCAGCAGAAGATGCTTAGGACTGCTCTGACAAGTCTCAAATTCGCTGTTGACCTGTGTAAGCCATAACACCAGGGGGCGCTATAGCAAAGCTAAATCTGTCTTAAAGAAGTTCTGCATCCATAGACTGACTTGAGCTTTTTATTTAGAATAATAAAAAACTAGTTCTCCCTCTGAATTAGAAAGACCCACTAAGATCCTAGAGAGTCGAGCTCTATCACAACTTAAACTTAATATTAAACATTTAATTTATACCCCAGAGCTACGTGCCCCATCTTCCTAATTAAACAACACTTATTACAAAGAAGAGACATATTTATTATTTATTGTGTAACAGATAAATTCCACTGTGTCCAGTTCATGTCCTAAAAACAACAAAAGATTGTTTTAAGTTTTAACATATTATGCAAGAAAAAAAAAGATTAACTCCTTTTAGGCTGCCGATTCTTATTGTTGTTACTGAATGGAAATAGACTGTATGTAAAAAAAAAAAAAATCACTAAAAAGACATTTTGGTCCAGGAAATGTATAAAAAAAAATAAAAATTAAAAGACAACATTAGTTACAGGATTTATCAGATAGTAATAATTGTTACTGTCATAAGTGTCTGGCAGTAACAGATATTTACAATGCAATAGTGGTGTCAAAAATAATAAAAAAAAATGTTTTTTTTTTTTTATGTGCTCAGTCTTTACATTCTGACTCACCAATTTACTTCCCTCCCTTTAATTCAGCCACTCAGCTGAGCAGAAGTCATGGCCCAGCCCAGTATTGTCATAGTAAACACTGTCTCAGTCTGTTATTATCTACTCTATAATCTATGATTGCAGACCTAAAAAAAAAATGGTTTCAATGTATTTATTGAGCAGCTTGAGAAACGTGACTGACTGCATGATCAGCTTCAGCTTAGTTAGGTTCTTTTTTCCTCTGATGTCATCATCCAGAAATGCTGGAATTTTTTCTGGTTTTAACGGCTCTTCTATTCATGATGCTATATATAGTTGGATATTCCTAAAACCATAATGTAAGCCTGAATCTTCTCTTTATACAAAAAGTTACCTCCAAGTCCAATCTCCTGCCCAACAGCAGCGCCCCCACGGATTTCGGAGCCTGAGGAGGCGCACTTCACTCCCTGACACCTTCCTTACATCCAACCACTCCATCACAGTCAGAGCATGGTGCTGATCTAGCTCGCTGGGTCCTAATAGGAGTGAGAGTGTCAGAGATGGGGTTGGACAGGGGATTAGTGGTTGTATTATCTACAAATCAACCCGTATCTAACCTCCAGAGGGGCTGCGGGTGGAGCAGCTCAGTGCACACTCTTCTTGTACGCGGCACAGAAGGTTCAGGTCCAGCTTTTTCCTCATGACTTCATCACTGTCCTGCTCTGCTCGCAGTTTTCCCTCTTGTGACCCAATTTCCCTTAGACTCCAGCGCTCTGCGACACCACCCGTCAGATCCACCAGGGCCTCCGACACCTGCCCAGCCCACAGTTGTTCATATGAACCATGAAGCCTGGAGAGGGTTAAGCGGGAATCAAATTGTTGAGATCTCATTGAAATGTTACCCAGAATGTACAACAAAAGAAACGAGAATATGAAACCGTAATCTTGACGGATTATTATGGTTGTACGGGAAAAAAAAAAAGAATCATGAAAAAATCCTCAGGTTACCTACTTGGCATAAGCCTTTTCCAACAAAGCTACCCAGAAGGCAGAGGGGGAGTGGCACCGTGAGAAGCAGAGAGAGGAATTAATGCAGGGGAGACGGTCATCGATGGTCACATCTATCCAGCGGCCATGCTGCCAGAGAAGAAACTGAAAGGAGCCTTTGTACCCGCTGCTACCCCACTGGGGCTGACTTGGAGGCAGTACCTGTATGTGGAGCAAAGACAGCGCAGAAGACAAACACAAAGGTTAGGATTTAACGACGACGACAAGTGACAATAACACCTGATGTTTGTGTTTGTGTGTACCTTGTTTAAAAGGTGCTGGTTGTTGAGCAGGAAGGTGCAAGCACAGAGAAACCAGCAGTCTCCCAACAAACCTTGTTTAGCATGAGCCAGGTTGAGGTTGGTGGGGAAGAGGGAAGGTGTCTGGCAGATCTCCTTTATACAAAATAAATATGAAAAGAATCAACAAGAGCCTTCAGAAAGGTAGTGTGACATGAACAGAGAAGGGAACTGGTGTCAAGCCTAAACTAGAAGTTTCTGTGTCAAATCCTCCTTATCACTTATAAAGCCTTAAATTGCCAAGCTCCATCTTATATCAGAGTTGATCATTCCTTATGTTCCTAACAGAGCACTTTTCTCTCAATCTGCAGGTTTACTAGTGGTTCCTAGAATTTCTAAAAGTAGAATTGGAGGCAGATATTTTAGTTATCAGGCTCCTCTCCTTTGGAACCAACTACCAGTTTAACAGTTTTCTACTTTTAAGGCTAGGCTTAAAACTTTCCTTTTTGATAAAGCTTATAGTTAGAGTGGCTCAGGTTAGCCTGAGCTATCTCTATAGTTATGCTGCTATAGGCTTAGACTGCTGGAGGACATAGGGACCTCCACTTCATCATTCTGCTTCATTCTATCTCTATTCTCCAACTTTGCAGAGTTTGTTAGTTCAATCTCTAACGTTATGCTCTCTCTGCTTTTTCTCATACTAGCTTCATCTGGTCTTTTCCTGTTTGACTGTGACACCATCCTGGAGAGAAATATCAGCTGTGCTGCTGCCATCAACACCTTTGTATGTTGGAGCTCGGCCTGTTTTTTAGTGTAGTCCTGTTTCTCTGACTGTGATTGGCTGGATGTGCTCTCTTCATCCTTGAACATGGGAGCTGGCTCAGAGCTTATCTGCCTGGCTGTGTGTTTCCAGGACGGGGCCGCCTTTTACAGTTGCCTTTTGGATCTCTGCTTCTGTCTCCTTGAACCCCAGTCAACCTCGGCAGACAGCTGGTTCTGCTGAAGGTTTCTTCCTGTTAAAAGGGAGTTTTTCCTCTCCATTGTTGCTAGAAGCATGCTTGGTATGTGTGATTTCCTTTGAGTCAATGAGTCGATGCAGTCAACTGGTATTCCTTAGATAGAAAACTTTGAATCGGTTTGACTGTATGACCTGGTTGTGTTGTCTCTGTAAAGTGCCTTGAGATGACATGTGTTGTGAATTGGCACTATATAAATAAACTGAATTGAACTGAATTGAAATCATAAGGAAATGCATTTTCTAATCAGAAACCAGAGCCATTATTGGAGGGATTGGTGTTTGCCAAGCTTGAGCATTGAGGAACATGGAGCTACTCGTCCCCCACCCGTTTCCGTACACTTCCCTGACTTCCAAGAAAGATAAATCAATCTGTTTGGGAATATTTCTGCTTTGAATAAACAAATTGTAAAAAACGAAACCAGCTCCATCCAGCTCTTTTTTTCGAGTTAATGCTATGATTATTTCCAACAACAGATGGTAAGCTTGAAAACAAGCTTAACCAGGCTACAGGGCAGATAACTGCATACTGGCTAACCAAGCACACACTCCCTAGGTCTCCAGCTTCAATCTTTGAGAGCCAGCGTCCTGCAACTTTGAGATGCATCCACACTTCAACACATCTTTCCTAATGTATGATTGTAGTGTCTCCTGAAGGCCAATTTAAAAACTGCGGGAAACTGCTGTGCTTCCCTAGAAATTCCACACCAACATTGCAGAAGCATATCAGCTAAACTGGTTCGCGACCAGACCCAAGAAACATTTGATGTGTGCGGTTGCAGAAGTATAATCTGCGCTTAAGTATTCATCCAAGCTTTGCAGAGGTAATGGGTTGGAAACCTCTTGACTATCACTGATAACTCAGCAGAAATTATACCATTATTCCTACATATCACACAGATGCTGGAAATGAATGATTATTAATGATGATTATTTTCAACAGATACAGTCAAACACTCAGAAAATACACTGTGCATTTTATACGTCCCTCTTTAGTTTAGTGGAGTAATTTAGCGTGTTTGCTACAGGGAACTATACACATCTAAAATATACGGAAGTTCTCTTTTATTTGAGAGACAAATTGGGGCTCTCAAATAAGGCTCTATCATTTCATGATATTACTTGCTTGAATAGCTCAGCTTGTTATAAGGCTATCAGGTTAGTTTATACAGCTGTATGAAAAAGTTTTGCTTTTCCGTGTTAAATAAATTAGTTTAGATGTTTTTCACAGACTTTTTTCTTGTTCAGGGTACCAAACTGTGAGAATGTGACATTTTGTCTACAATTAATACAAGTTTGAAACAACCTATGATTACATAAACAGGTAAGTAAGGTGATATTTACTTCCTGCAAAGAACAGCTGATGTGACCTGTGATGCATCATCAGTTTGAAATTACCAACTAACCACTCCCTGACTGAGGGATGAACCAGCATCACATTTTTCTGGAAGAGAATTAGGGCCACTGAAAAAAAACAACAAAAATAGGTTTTAAAATTTTATTTTAGTATGAGAAAAAGTCAGAATTATGACTTCAATCCAAGAATTCTGACTTTTTTCTCAGAATTCTGACTCTGGTCTCTGAATTCTGACTTTAATCTCAGAATTCTGTCTTTTGTCTCCAAATTCTGATTTTAATCTCAAAATTCTGATTTTAATCTCAAAATTCTGATTTTAATCTCAAAATTATTACTTTTTTAGAATTCTGTCTTCAATCTCAGAATTCTGACTTTTTTCCCTGAATTCTGACTTTTGACTCAGAATTCTGACTTTTGACTCAGAATTCTAACTTTAATCTCAGAATTCTGCATTTAATCTCAAAATTCTGAATTTAATCTCAAAATTAAGACTTTTTTAGAATTCTGACTTCAATCTGAGAATTCTGACTTTTGTCTCTGAATTCTGACTTTGGACTCTGAATTCTGACTTTAATCTCGAAATTCTGACTTTAATCTAAAAACTATGACTTTTTTTAGAATTCTGACTTTAATCTCAGAATTCTGACTTCAATCTGAGAATTCTGACTTTTTTCTCTGAATTCTGACTTTAATCTCAGAATTCCTACAGAATTCTGACAGCTAACAGACATAATAGCATCAAGTCATAGCCATGTCTTTTCTAGAGACTAAACTAGATCACCTTTTGCTCTTCCATTAATGTAATAGCATTTAGTCATTTTCCACCAATGTGTCACTGGCCCTCTCAAACAGCTCACATCATTGTCAGTGCAGCTGAGTGCTCCCACATCTTTTCCTTCATGGTGCCCATCTAAATTAAGATCCACAATTCTGGGATAAAAGTCAGAATTGTGACAGTTTTCCCCCATATCATACTGAAATAAAATTTAAAAATCAGTTGACTTTTTTTATTTTTTCAGCGGCCCTAATCCTCTTCTGTACATTTTAAACCCAATCTGCCAAAAGCTCCATCTCCAATCTGAGCAGGAACCCTCCCCCTCCTCCTCCCAGGTGGTTTACCTGTGGACGCAGCCATGTGATTTCCCGCTGCAGCCTGGCGATGGGTGTGGAGCTGTCCAAGAAAAGGGAGGAGGCAGCTGTGGGAAAGTCCAGGTCCTGGAACAAAGCTGCACCTTCACAGTCCTCCTTCATGGCTCCTGTGGGTCTGCTGGCTTTGCAAGTGCGCCTCTAACATCTAGATTACATCTATCCAGAGAAGAGTGGCAGCATGGGTTGAATTATTACTTTATTTCTATGAAAGTATTCAAAATGAATCATCGGCGGCTTCATGCAGGTGTTCACTCACAGTAAATAAGATAATTCAATTTGACCAAAACGCTTCAGTTTTAGTGCATTTTATCTCGCTCTCATTATTATATTTATAAAAATAAAAAACAGTAATAATATTTGTATGCAGATATAGGCGGCAAACAGTCTCAAAGGCTGGTTAATACATTTATTTCATAGATGTTTCTCTATCTTACCGCTCTGGTCTTCTCTGCATCTCTCCCTCTGCAGCTGTCATCCTCAACAACAACGGAGCTAGCTCAGTTAGCTTCAGTTAGCTTGTGCTATGTTCATGGGTGCTCTGACATTCCCATATCTCTTTATCTTATCGCGGTTTTACATCTATAGCCGCAAGGATGTCTTACCACAATGACAACTTTCATTTATATTTGTACCAGAGTTCACCTCTCTGCTATAAAATGCACCCTCAGCATGGAACTGTAGCTAACTATTAATGCAGGTGAATCCTTCCTGTGCTGCTGTTTGCCACTGCCGCCCACTGTCCGGGACCCTATATTACAATGTCCCCTGAACGCATCTAAGGTTCATGTTAACGCCAGCAATGAAAATGTGGATGTACGTGTTTTTAACGTTAGTTTATTTATTTATTTATTTATTTATTTTAAGAAATAGGAGAATAAAATAAACGTCATAACTGTTGTATAATTTTTTTAGAAGAAATAGTAGAATACAATAAACATATCTGTTGTTTACTTTTTTTAAGAAATAGGAGAATACATTAAACATCATCACTGTTGTATCAGTTGCTCTTTTTTAGTATAGGTTAAAGGAGATTTTGTTCTTTTTCTATTTTAATTTACAAATAAAATTATAATTTACAAATAAAAACATTTGCCACAGTTTTGGGCTTGTACAATCATATACAGCAAATCCATTTGCTTTGATCTAACTAGGGCTATGACTAATAACCACGTGGTGGATCGATTTATTTGGCGACCTTTTTTTTATTAAACAACAGATAATAGAAGAGGTTGCCTTATATGATATGTTTCACAAGCCTAAGCTAAACTTAGGCTCTGAATAGAGCATAGTGAGAAATATATATGACAGACAGACAGACAAGTTTGTTTGTTTGTTTCCACTACCATGCCGTATTTAGTTCAATCCGTTTTAAAATTGACTCAGCTTTTGTATCAGTGCTGCAGAACAGATTTGCATTAACATGATGCAGTCACTGAAATGTTTCACTGTGGTGTCAGAGTATCGTATCTAGAGCAAAGTTTCAATTCGGTCTGATCTCACAAGAATTTCTTCAGTGTTTGCAATGAAAATTCTCATGGCTTTTTTTCAACAAAGACAACAATTAAATCCAGGTCTGTAGATTTCTCACATAAAATATTAAGTCGAATTTCTTTAACATAATGAATAAAGGTGATTCTTACTGAATGTTTTTTTTTTTTTTTGGGGGTTTTTTTTTTGGGGGGGGGGGGTTGGGGATACCAGTAGAGCTGCATTAA